>NC_064861.1:12299523-12427023 GCF_024139225.1 Suncus etruscus | reverse complement strand
AAAATGGTAAAGAAAGGTTAAAGCCCAACAATCACAGTTCAAATCTCCAGCACTGCATATGTTCCTCAAGAACTGCCATAGTTACTCCTGAACAAAGAGCCAGGAATAACTTTGAGCACTGTCAAATTTTATATAATCACCAAAGAGAAAAGGCAAGAAAATTAAAACAAAAGGGAATAAAAAAATATATTTCCTACTAAATTTATATGTTGTTTAATGAAATAATTCATTTTCTCATAAAATTTTTGAATTTAGACAGTATGTGCATATGTTTGCATAAGTTATTAATACTATATCAAAATTAAGTTATAATTGATTAACATTTCAATGTTATTATTAGAACTTTTGTGGATGTAATGGATTTAGCATGGATGCCAGGAATTGAACTCTAGTCCCTTGTGTGCAAGGCAAGTGCCTACCATTTGTACTATGTCTCCAGCCATACTCAATAGTTTTTTGTAATTCAATTTCATCACATCAAAGTAGTAGGAAAGTTATTTAATGTAAAGCCACTTCTAATTTTAAAAATAGACATTTATATTTACATTTTTGGAAGTAAATTATTTACTATATCCTATCATCTAATCAGTGAAATAATTTACAACTCTCTTTTTCATGGAGGTATCATATAATAGTTTAAATGGAAATATTTCAGTTAATGAAACTGCTCATCTGCTTTGCTAAAACTTTCTTGAAAAGAGAATTATTTTCAGCATCATAGAAAGAACAGGAAGTAATCAAAAGGTCCTAGGAGAATACTTATATTTTTCTTTTAATTTATATATTGACAATTGTGTTAAATTTTTATGAAATTTGTACTTACTATAGCACTCTAAAAAAAGGAACCCCAATTTAAATATCAAACATTTTAAAATGTAATGAAATAATTTAGAGTAATTGATAGAGAAATCGCTATCCAACAAGACATAATTAGAAATTCTATCTTATGCTCAACAATAAAATATGCCATGCAGAAGTGGTTGCATTTGAAGTTATTGGTACATTTGAATGCAAAACTACCAAACTGTAAAAATATGATGCTTTCATTGGCTATAAAAATAAATTAGGAGGCAGAGCATTGTTGGTAAACTGATTTGAACCTAGTTTATATCTGGTCATGGTAACAGAAACAGATGTCTTTCCTCAGACTGTTTGCTGCCCACAATATAGTTTTCTTCAACATTACAAAAACGGATGGAGGTGATTTATTTTAGAAGATAATAAAAAGAATGCTGATGTTGAGATCTTCTGGGAAATTTTAAGAGAATATTACCTACATAACTTACTTTATTCTTATGAAATCCTGATCCCAATACAATTTTAGAGTTACTGAATATATTGTCTAACATCACCATTTCCATGTTCACATTTCAGTAAATAGCAAAAATACAATTTTCAACAAAAGTATAATTTATATAAAGGTATTCATTTGGGAAAAGAAGTTTTTCCTTCAAATTCAAAGTAGAATGAAGCAATAACTGAACATGTCATCTATTGCTTATCCATACTAAAATTACTTTACCAAATTTTTAAAATTTACCTTAATGTGAAGGTATTTTCCTTAATTGTTGAAGGTACCCATTTCATTAAAAACTATTCAACTTAAGAAAATTTTTAAAGTTTTATGCTTATAATTATACACTTTTTCAATGTTTCTGGGAAACATTTAAAGATGCAAAGATGTCATGTTAAATATGAGTCTAGACTGCCCAACTGCATGCAATCATATGCATCTTTTAATGTGTCCGTTGATCAAAGTAATATGTAGTGAAAAGATTAAAGTTTGGAGAGGTAAGCAACTTGCTTTACATCTTAGGTCATATGCCTAATAAAATCTTAATTTAATCCTCAACATTCGTTTCCTCATGTAATAAGTATGTCATATTAATAACTTTTGTGAAGATTTACTTTTTTTTTTTTTTTTTTTGGCCACACCCGGCATTGCTCAGGGGTTACTCCTGGCTGTCTGCTCAGAAATAGCTCCTGGCAGGCACCGGGGACCACATGGGACACCGGGATTCGAACAAACCACCTTTGGTCCTGGATCGGCTGCTTGCAAGGCAACCGCCACTGTGCTATCTCTCCAGGCCCTGAAGATTTTACTTGAGTAAACTGAATTAGACATATGCAGCTGTCAGGAGAGATGAACTCATGAAATTTTCCTATACATGGATGTACACGGAATCTATTATGCTGAGTGAAATAAGTCAGAGAGAGAGAGAGAAAAACGCAGAATGGTCTCATCATCTATGGGTTTTAAGAAAAATGAAAGACATTCTTGCAATAATAATTTTCAGACACAAAAGAGAAAAGAGATGGAAGTTCCAGCTCACCTCAGGAAGCTCACCACAAAGAGTGATGAGTTTAGTTAGAGAAATAACTACATTTTGAACTGTCCTAATAACGAGAATGTATGAGGGAAATGGAGAGCCTGTTTAGAGTACAGGCGGGGGTTGGGTGGGGAGGAGGGAGACTTGGGACATTGGTGATGGAAATGTTGCACTGGTGATGGGTGGTGTTCTTTACATGACTGAAACCCAAACACAATCATGTATGTAATCAAGGTGTTTAAATAAAAAAAATCACATGATCATATCAATAAATGCAGAGAAAGCATTTGATAAAAAAAAGACAAAGATTGCCAATTTTTACTTTGTAGATATATATGTATATACATATAGATAGCAGTAAATACAAACTCATCTTTATATATTGTTATCTAACAATGACTGGAATGTTTTTATCTTGTGTTCCAAACAAGACCCTGAGTTCAGTCAGATATAGCCCAAACAACAACAACAAAATAGCTAATAATATATGCATAATAATTATCAGTTGGGCTAAAACCATAGCACAGCAGGTAGGGCTTTTGCATTGCACTCAACTGACCCACTATTGAACCAGGTTTTGTCCTCAGCAATCCATACGGTCCTCCACACCCAGAAGAAGTAATTTCTAATTGCACAGCTAGGGATAAAACCTGAGCCCCAGATAATTACCAGTTAATAATTCTTTTAGATTATTTTTATTTAAAATAAAGTCAGCATTGTGACTGACCAGTTATCTAATAATTAGGAAGTTTTAAAATTACTGATCATTAACGAATGCTCTATTCATGAAGCATTAACATATGCTACTGGAAACCATAGCCACTAATGCAGTTGCCATGTCTGCATTCAGCCAGCTCCATAGACTCACTCTATTCTCAAAAGAGATGAATACCAAGCGGTGAAAAATTATGGGTGCACTGACCATGCAGCTAAAAACTGTCAATATTGAGAGGAGAATGTGAGCCAAGTTCCCCACTTGCTGAAGCCAAATCATCTGCACTCACAAACCACAATTGCCATTTCACAAAAGTTCAGCTT
The DNA here is from genome assembly GCF_024139225.1 of Suncus etruscus. Lineage (NCBI taxonomy): Eukaryota > Metazoa > Chordata > Mammalia > Eulipotyphla > Soricidae > Suncus > Suncus etruscus. Next base: position 12,423,655 of record NC_064861.1, on the reverse strand, counting down.
CACCACTTTGCTACAACTCTCTGCAGAGACATCATTCTGATCAAAACTACAAGAATGTCATTATTTGAGTGACATCACCAGAACTTTTTAGGAGTGAGTGTGGGTATCTTCCCTCTGCCATTTTCTAATTCCAGAAGCCCTGGCAACATACAACGTTCTCCACTATACCTAAAATATGAGCTACAGACCGTGGAATTGCTGAACTAGGGTAATGAATGCACAGTCGTGCAATATCTCCAAATTTTAGTAGTGTCACACCAGTGGAAATACATCAATTTAAACATCAACATATATTTGAAGCCAACAAAAGTTCAGAAACAAAACAAATAACAGAACATAAACTAGCAATGAAATCACTTAGCAAACCTTTGGACAATGATTTAATGACCTCAGTGCGAGGTAAATTAATCTTCACAAATTTTCTGATTACTCTACTTAAAAATTATTATTACTTCCTCTAAACAAGTAATATATAATATATTATTCTGTGCCTGCAAAGAAGGTTGTAATGGAATGGATGGGAACTGTGAACAATGGTGGAGGAAATGTTATATTGGTGATGGGATTGGTTTTGGATCAATTGTATTATGAGCAATTATATAATACACTCTTTAAATAAAGTGACTTTTATTATTAAAAAGTGCTGCTGAGGAAAGTGTATGATCCACTCATTTTGTAAGGGAGAATGCCAATGGGGGTATGAATTAGTCATTTTGCCAAAACTCCTTTATTAACTATGTAGATGACTTAAGAAACTGTCATTTTGACCATTTGTTTATAGTGCTGCTGTAGGTTATTATATTGCTTTATTTTTCATGCTTAAATTATTATGACTCAAATTGAAAGTATATCTCTATGTTTGTTAACTTGGTAAAATATTAAATGCAATTTTGGAAAATAGTCCATAAAATATTATTTCTAAGATATCACATTTAAAACAGCACTTAAAGGCCTGAGAGATAATATCAGTAATTTTCAAGATGATATATTAGATAAACGATTGTCCAAACACTGCATTAAATAATCATAAATAGATTTTCACTTACTGTTTCATTTTTAAAAAACTTCAGTTCATTTCAGCTTATCTCTGGGATTTTTAAAATCCCATAATCATTTGAAATGTAATTTTGTTATTCTTCAGAAAGAATTTGCATTTCATTTATATGGTAGCAATAACCATATTAAGTTCTATATTTGCAAATTAAGAGTGATCCTATCATTTTACACATTGAGTCTTTGCATTGAAGTTGAGCAAACAGAATTAAAAAAGAAACATTATTTAAGTAGAACTATTAAACATTTGTTTATTGTCATTTCAAAGACTGGTAGAATTAATTCCATTTACAGTGAGTTATTTACTCATAGAAAACTAGAATGCTCACAAATTCTGTAATATAAAATCTGTCTAGTGTATTTTTAAATCATTTAATTTATTTTCCCCTTAAAATTTTTATTTTTGGAAAATCTGATGAAAGATTTACTTAGAAAGAATAGCACATATTCATCAGTTGTAAGCCTATTGATATTCATTTTTAAATATTTAACACTTAAATATTTAGAGAGGAGAAACCAAGAAACACAAACTTTTAAGTTGGACAACTGTTAATATCTGAATGTAGATTTTAGAGTTTTTGTTCCCTTGGGATGATATTTTCTCCCAAACTGACAATCTACTTATTCCCATAGGACTTGATTGGATCATTAATTAACTCAGTCTGAAAGTGGAATGCTTTGTCATTAAATAAAATTTCATTTCTCCTGCAACAAAATAACGAACTTATTTCAATGAGTTTCACAGCTATGCAAAATCCAAACCAATTAATAATGAAGTATGACAATATAATGCAACAAATTCTAGAAATGAAAATGATTTTCAATTTATTTAGCAAATATGGAGGGAGAATCAAATGTATCAAACGTGTCATTCTCTTTTTTTTTTTCTTTTTCTGTTTTTGGGACCACACTGGCAGTACACTGGGCTTACTCCTGACTGTACACAGGAATCACTGCTGGCGAGGTTCAGGGAACATATAGGTTAAAACAAAACAACAACAAAACCCACAAGCCAGTGATGGTAAAAGTTGATGACAAAGGAACCTTCAATTGATGCATGTGGGTATGGCTTTTCTGGCTGTACCACCATGGAAGAACTGAAAGATTTCTTAAAAATTAAAATAAAGTTTCCATAAGGTCCTGCAATTCCACTTCTTGACATGCACTCTCAGAGTAAAAACTCATTAATGCAAAAATACATTTCCATTCCTGTATTCATTTACACTCATTTTGAACTGACAACAAAGGGAAGAATATACAGAGACAGTAATGAAGGAGAGCAGACAGTTTAGTGGAAGCTGGGATTCTGGAATCATATATGGAGTAAACCCCCAATGAGCAGTATTGTCAGCGAGTGCCTAAGTTAAATTAAAAAATGAAACTTCTTAAAATGAAGGGAGATTCTATGCCTGTGAAGACATGGTCTTATTATTAGTGAATGGAGTTCTGATAATAAAGTTCATGGAAGAAACCAGTGAAGTAGTATAGAGGGTCAAAACTTGCTTTGCAGTAGGCCTACCAGATTTCAGTCCTTGGCACTCTGTATGGTTCTCCAAGCACTCTCAGGAGTACTCACTGAGAACAGTGCCATTAATAAGCCCCAAGCACAGCTGAGTGTGGTCCAAAAGTAATCAAGCAAACATAAAAGAGTTTGCTTCAGAAACTAGGATATAAAACAGCTGAGATACGTAAACAACTGAAATGTTTAACTATGGAAGAATTGATCAAGAAATTGCAGTTTATATAAAAAATTGGAATATTATTCATGTAAAATAAATGACAAAATCATGGGATTTTCAGTAGAAAATGGATGCAACTGAAGGGTACCATGCTGAGTGAAGTAAATCAGAAGAAAGGAGATAAGTATTGGTGGGGATGCAGTATGAAAGGAACTCTCATCCACTGCTGGTGGGAATGCCCCCTAGTCCAACCCCTATACTCAAAATTGAGCTGCCATATGATGCAGCAATTGCTCTCCTGGGTATGTATCTCCAAGTAAGAAGGACGTTCATTCCAAAGTATGTGTGCAACCCACCATTTATCACAGCACTCAGGACAATAGCCAATATTTGGAACCAACATCGATGTCCAACAACAGACAATTGCATCATGAAGATGTGGTATTTATACACAATGGAATACTACATAACAGTTAGAAATGATACAATCATAGACTTTGCAGCAACATGGATGGATCTAAAAATATTATATTAAATGAAGTAAGCCAGAAGATGAAAGATAAACACAGAATGATAGCTCTATTCTGAAGTACCTAAAATATACACCTTATATACAGGTAATACTCCATGAAAAAATAATAGGGTTTAACAGGGTAGAAACTTCAAACACTGTAATTGTCAACATTTAATGGGGGAATAGTGTTCAAAACAAGAGGAAGAGAAACAACACAAACCCTTGATTACACATTATACCATAAAGAAACCAGCAACAGCAGAAAAACAGCATAGAGAGAACAGGTATGTAATCAGCCTTTTACCACAATAATTTCTTAGGGATCTTATCCAGGATTAGGAGTAAAGAACATGATGGGAAGTCACTGACTCTAATGGAAGCATTTAATAACAATATGTTTTAATGCCTTTATCTTACTATATTTAAAATAACCTCTCAGCCTTTTTGTCCACAGGGGTTCTTGGATACAAAGGGGGGTCAACCAAAGGTGGCACCTCAGAGCTCAGTCCCACTAGATACCATACTCACTTTGCATTATGAAAATGTCTTGATAAAACACTTTAACATACCTTTTATCTCTAGGTTATGCCCTCCATTAGAACCTGAAACATGTGACCAACTAGACCCTGAAGCAGAGAACTGTGACCCACAGACTTATACTATAGGGCCTACTCATTGAACATGTTCAAGCAAACTAACACTCCCTTTCTTTTTCTCCTCTCTTCTCACTACTACTTTCTTTCTACCTTTTCTCCTTTTACCTTTTCCTCTTCACAATCATCAATTAAATTCATGTCAAATAAGAACCACACTGTTACTTCCTCTTTAGGAAACTAAATTTAATATACAAGGTACTGTGGACAATACTGCATAGGGTAACCACCTATATATATATATATATAGACCTCATTAACACATTGTATAATACTCGAGATGCGAAACCAATGTGTTTCCAAAATTGCTCCAGTCATCACCTAATCTTGAAACCCTCACACAGGGAGGCCCAACGCCATCACTAACAAAATCTCTAGAAATTGAGAAAACTTCCCAACTTTGACACACTGACCCATTCTCAACTAGTTGATCTATTAGTTGCTTTACCTCACTAGTACTATATTTACCTATCTTTCAGTTCTCACCTTATTTCTTGCTCTCTCCTCCTCTTTTTCTTAAGCTATACCTAAGCTAACTATTGTATGTTTATATGTGGGCATGAGCACACAGATAGGACTCTTCATGAAGAGTAAATTGTAAACAACCCAAGACTATAGTGTATATAGCCCCTCCCATATACTAACACCTCTCTCCTCTTCAGAAATCCGACTATTCCTTCACCTCCCCAAACCCAATCCAATTTCCCACCTTTTTAAAAGTCTTCACTCTCAGTTCTTAATCCATTAGGCATCAAGATCGACCTCCTGGAAAAATTGTGAGTGCTGCCTGTGTGTCTGTCTACTGCCGTGCCACATGAACCTCTTGGGAGTGGGTCAAAAGAAGCTCCAGAAAACTCGCTCTCCCAGAGGCCCATGCTAGGGAGGGAACGCAAAGGAACTGCGCCATAACATAAAAACCGGCTATAAGCAGTACTTTGCAGAAGCCAGGTCCCCTGTTTGTGACATAAGGCTGAGAAAATATACGAAACTACATCTGCCCAGTGGGGCCCGACTGTGAAAAATTGTGAGTGCTGCCTGTGTGTGTCTGTCTACTGTCCTGTCATGTGAACCTCTTGGGAGTGGGCCAAAAGAGGCTCCAGAAGAGCATGGACGCTCTGCTTCACTACGCAGCCATGCGCTCTTTTTAAGGAAAGAACACCATCGCAACAAGAAGAAAAAAATCACACTAAGAACTGTGCTGGATCACTGAAACCCAGCATTTCTTCGGACAGTCTTCTCTGCTGCGTGCTCAGGCCTAAGATTTGATCCTGTGTGAGGCTTCATCCACGGAGGACTTCGCTCCGTTGGAGGCAAGTCAACCCATCCGGAAAAGGTGGAGCCAGAGGAGTGTGGCTGCCTACATCATTTAGCCAATGAATACCAACAAAACATGTAGAAAAACCCACAATACAAGTGTGACAATGGAGAAACAACGCAGGACAGCATCAGACATAGAAAATGAAGATGACAATTCTGATGACCAGATAATGACCAAACAACTAATCAACCTCTCAGATAAGGACTTTAGACAAGCAATATGGAAGATGCTCAATGAACTCAAAGAAACCATGGATCGAGTTGAACAGAACACTAATAAGAACCAAGAAAATATGAAGACAGAAATAACAAAACTCCAAACTGAAATAATAGGTCAACTAATAGGCCTGAACAACTCAGTAAACAAAGTGAATGACAAAATGGATAAGCTCTGGAACAGGGTATCAGAAGCTGAGAATAGACTTGGTGCTGTGGAAGATGAGATACATAACAATTCCATACATCAGGAGAGATTGGAAAAAAATTAAAACAAATGAACAGACAGTGGAAAAATTAGTCAAAGAATGGGAACAGATGAAAATAGAAGTCTATGATAAGCTCAACAGAAACAACTTAAGAATCATTGGAGTCCCAGAGACCCAAAAACAAAATTTCCAGGAAGAATCAATGGTCAAGAACAAAATTAAAGAGAAACTTCCAGAGATAAAGAATGTATGTGATCAAATCCTGCATGCTTGAAGAGTACCAACCAAAAGATACCCCAGGAAAAATACCCCAAGACACATCCTAGTCACAATGAGGAATCCCACAGATAGAGACAGAATTCTGAAAGCAGCAAGATCAAAAAGGGAAATTACATTCAAGGGAGCATCCTTGAGATTTACAGCAGACCTGTCAACAGAAACACTCAAAGCTAGAAAGCAGTGGTGGAATATTCTGACAACACTGAATGAAATGAATGCTTCACCTAGATTACTGTACCCAGAAAAACTCACTTTCCGGTTTAACGAAAGAATACATGGTTTCACATACAAACAACAGCTCAGAAACTTTGCAGACTCAAAACCAGTCTTAAGAGAAAAACTGAAAGACCTAATTTAAGACAAGACTAAAGAAAAGATACACCAAATTTCGATATAAGGATGGCAATAAACCCCAGGAAATTCTTTCTCTCAAAGTCAATGGACTAAATGCACCAGTTAAGAGACACAGAGTGGACAAATGGATCAAAAACTCAATCCAACCTTCTGCTGCCTACAAGAAATGCACCTGAGTAGTCAGAAAAAACAGACTCAAAATAAAAGGCTGGAGAAAAATTATTCAAGCAAACAACACCAATAAAAAACTAGAGTAGCCATACAATATCAGATAATGCAAACTTTATACTCAGGAAGGTTGTAAGGGAAAAAGATGGACATTTTATATTAATCAAGGTGTAGTAGAGCAGGAAGAAATAACTCTGTTAAACATATATGCACCTTATGAGGGCCCAGCAAAATATTTAATAAAATTGTTGACAAATCTGAAAAATAATTTTAATAAAAACACAAATAATTGTGGGGAACCTCAACACGGCCCTATCAACACTTTATTGGTCAACCAGACTAAAACCCAACAAGAATATACTAGACCTGAAAAAAGAAATGGAAGAAAGAGGCCAAGTGGATATACATAGGACACTCCATCCCCAGAAACCTGGATATACATTCTTCTCCAATATACATGGGACATTCTCCAGAATAGACTACATGTTGGCACATAAAACATACCTCCATAAGATCAAGAGGATAGAAATTTTGCAGGCTACCTTCGCTGACCAAAAGGCTCTGAAATTATTTGTGAATTCCAAAGGGACACAGAAGAAAAACTTTAACACCTGGAAGTTAAACAGCCTCATACTCAATAACCAGTGGATCCAAGATGAAATCAAGGAGGAAATCAAAAGATTCCTGGAAAAGAATGACAATAAAGACACAAACTATCAGAACTTATGGGACACAGCAAAAGCAGTACTGAGAGGAAAATTTATAGCTTTGCAAGCACACATCAAGAAGGAGGAAGGGGCTTACCCAAGTAGCTTAATGACACAGCTAATAGAACTAGAAAGTGATCAACAGAAGAACCAAAAAATAGGGAGACAGAAGGAAATAACAAAGCTGAGAGCAGAAATCAACGAATTGGAAACCCAAAAAACAATCTGAAAGATCAATGAAAGCAGAAGTTGGTTCTTTGAAAAAATAAACAAGATTGATAGATCACTGGCAAAACAAAGAAAGAGAGAGAGAAACTTGATAACTTGTATTAGGAATGAAGAAAGAGATCACTACTGATTTGGCAGAGATTCAAAGGGTAATCAGAAACTACGTTGAGAAACGCTACGCCACTAAAAATGAGAACCTGGAAGAAATGGATAAATTCTTGGACTCTTATAATCTTCCACGGTTGAAGGAAGAGGATGTAGCATATCTAAACACCCCAATCACTATTGATGAAACTAAAACGGTAATCAAATGTCTGCCCCAAAAAAAAACCCCAGGCCCAGATGGATTCACTAATGAATTCTTTCAAACTTTCCAAGAGGAACTACTACCAATCCTGGCAAGACTCTTTCATAAAATTGAACAAACAAAAACACTTCCAAATAGCTTTTATAAAGCCAACATCACCTTGATACCTAACCCAGACAGAGATGCTACAAAAAAAGAAAATTACAGACCAATATTGCTGATGAATGCAGATGCAAAGATCCTCAAGAAAATCCTGGCAAATAGGATTCAATTCCTCATTAAGAAGATCATCCACTACGATCAAGTAGGTTTCATCCCAGGAATGCAAGAATGGTTTAACATCCATAAATCAATCAACATAATACAAACATCAACAGAAAAAAAATCACATGATCATATCAATAGATTCAGAGAAAGCATTTGATAAGGTCCAATACCCATTCTTGATCAAAACTCTCAGCAAGATGGCAATGGAAAGAACATTTCTTAATATAGTTAAGGCCATCTACTGCAAGACAGTGGCAAATATTATCCTCAATGGAGAAAAATTAAAAGCCTTCCTTTAAATTCTGGCACAAGATCAGGCTGTTCTCTCTCACCACTCCTATTCAACATAGCACTGGAATTACTCACTATAGCAATTAGGCAAGAAAAAGATATCAAGGGAATCCAGATAGGAAAAGAAGAAGTCAAGCTCTCACTCTTTGCAGATGACATGATACTCTACTTGAAAACCCTAAAGACTCTACCAAAAAGCTCCTAGAAACAATAAACTCATATAACAAGGTAGCAGGCTATAAAATTAACTCACAAAAATCAATGGCCTCTCTATCCACCAATAGTAATAAGGAAGAAATAGACATTAAGAAAACAACCCCATTCACAATAGTGCCACACAAACTCAAATATCTTGGAATCAACTTGACTAAAAATGTGGAGAACCTATACAAAGAAAACTATAAAACTCTGCTCCAAGAAATAAGAGGACACGGGGAAATGGAAACACATACCCTGCTCATGGATTGGCAGGATTAACATCATCAAAATGGCAATACTCCGCAAGGCATTATACAGACTTATTGTGATCCCTCTAATGATATCCATGACATTCTTCAAAGAAGTGGATCAGGCACTTTTGAAATTCGTTTGGAACAATATACACCCTAGAATAGCTAAAGCAATCATTGGTAAAAAGAATATTGGAGGAAATACTTTCCCCAACTTTAAATTTTACTACAAAGAAATAGTTATCAAAACAGCATGGTATTGGAATAAGGACAGGCACTCAGATCAGTGGAATAGGCTTGAATACTCAAAAATGTACCCCAGACATACAATCATCTAATTTTTTATAAATGAGCAAGAAATCCTAAATGGAGCAGGTAAAGCCTCTTCAACAAGTGGTGTTGGTATAATTGGATAGCCACTTGCAAAAAATTGAACTTAACCCCCAGCTAACATCATGTACAATGGTAAAATCCAAATGGATAAAAGACCTTGATATCAGACCGAAACCATAAGATATAAAGAACAAAACATAGGCAAAACACTTCAGGACATTGAGACTGCAGGCATATTCAAGAAGATAACTGCACTCTCCAAGCAAGTGAAAGCAGAGATTAACAGATGGGAATATATTAAGCTGAGAAGCTTCTTTACCTCAAAGAAAATAGCACCCAGGATACAAGATCCACCCATTGAGTGGGAGAAACTACCCAATACCCATCAGATAAGGGGCTAATCTCCAAAATATACAAGGCACTGAGAGAAATTTACAAGAAAAAAATATCTAATTCCATCAAAAAATGGGGAGAAGAAATGGACAGACACTTTGGCAAAGAAGAAATACAAATGGCCAAAAGACACATGAAAAAATGCTTCACATCACTGATCATCAGGGAGATGCAAATCAAAACAATGATGAGGTACCACCTCACACCACAGAGAATGGCACACATCACAAAGAATGAGAATAAATAATGTTGGCGGGGATGTGGAGAGAAAGGAACTCTTATCCACTGCTGGTGGGAATGCCATCTAATTCAACCGTTAAGGAAAGCAATGTGGAGATTCCTCCAAATCTGGAAATCAAGCTCTCATACGATCCAGCTATACCACTCCTAGGAATATACCCTAGGAGCACAAAAATACAATACTAAAAACCCTTCCTTACACCTATATTCATTGCAACACTATTAACCATAGCAAGACTCTGAAAACAACCAAGATGCCTTTCCACAGATTAATGGATAAAGAAACTGTGGTACATATACACAATGGAATATTAGGCAGCTGTCAGGATAGATGAAGTCATGAAATTTTCCTATACATGGATGTACACGGAATCTATTATGCTGAGTGAAATAAGTCAGAGAGAGAGAGAAAAACGCAGAATGGTCTCACTCATCTATGGGTTTTAAGAAAAATGAAAGACATTCTTGCAATAATAATTTTCAGACACAAAAGAGAAAAGAGATGGAAGTTACAGCTCACCTCAGGAAGCTCACCACAAACAGGGATGAGTTTAGTTAGAGAAATAACTACATTTTGAACTGTCCTAATAATGAGAATGTATGAGGGAAATGGAAAGCCTGTCTAGAGTACAGGCGGGGTTCGGGTGGGGAGGAGGGAGATTTGGGACATTGGTGATGGGAATGTTGCACTGGTGATGGGTGGTGTTCTTTACATGACTGAAACCCAAACACAATCATGTATGTAATCAAGGTGTTTAAATAAAATAATTAAAAAAAGACCGACCCCCTACCCCAATGAGCCAAGTGAAGGGACACTCACTCAGATCCACACATTGTACCCAGAAAGAAACTACAACGAACACCCCTGCTGACTCATGCTGTGTGACCCTCCTCCTCATCTGTCCCTAACGTGGACTGTTCTTTGATACAGGACTCAGGTCCAATAGAAACCCCACTACAAGTACTCTACCCAAGACATCTCTGAAACTAATTTTCTCTCAAGCTCAAAAAGACTGGTGGAGGGGATAAAAATGCAGCCTGGATCGCACACCCCACAAGAAAATCTCAAAAGCAATGGGGAAGCCTATTCTTCCTTCGTAAGTTTAAGACCTATATAATATTACCTCTTAACTTGTTTTCCCTAAATGTAAGATAGTCTCCTGCATCCTTTTGTTTAATTACTTTTTTAATTTTATTTTAAAAATTCTTTATATATATATATATATATGAGTATATATATTTTAAATTTTTGTCTTGTTTCTGTTTCCTTCTCTATTCATCCCCAAATGCACCAGCAATATAATGTAGCACCATTTCTTCCCACAAAGGCAATAAAAGAGGGGGTATCATACTTACAAAAAATAAGCTCTTATCTACTAGGGATAACAACTCATACTTTTTATAATTCAGGAGCATCTCCCACCTTGAACATATGTCATGTGGACCCAACTTAGGCCCCAGGTGATTAGATATCAACCATCCAACTTTGAACCCTGTATCCCAGACATAGAAACATTTTCCACAACACCTCCAGGAACCAAAACTCATCCAGGACACCCTTAATAGTGATCTGGCACCAACATGTGCCAATTCTGATATGATATCCTGACAATGTGGAAATGAGAACAACTTGATTGAGGAGCAGGTAGTCTTACCTCACCATCTAACTATAAGACAAAATCAGAAGACTTATCATCCTTTGATCTGCAAAAGCATCCTTTGATCTGCAAAAACCAAGATCACTTTCTACAGACAACTGACTGTGACAACCATGACTGGGCAGAACGTGTCCTGGGACCAAAAAACAAACAAACAAACAAACAAAAAAGCCCTAGTCTAGATTTTGGCCTATGATCTGTACAACAACCAAGATCTCTAATTCCAGAGGTCTGACTGAGACAATTGCAACTGAATGGGTCTTCTGGAAACATAACAAAAGACTTATCCCAGACTCCATCCAAGAATTAGTGCAATGACCAAGACCACTAACTACAGAAGCCATATTAAAATGACAGTGAAGAAACAGAACTTGTAAAACCCCAAAGAAATACTTTATCATAAGCTCCATTCCTTGACCTGTACAGATACCAAGATCTCTAATTACAGATTTTTGATTTTATCTCCCATGAAGGAGCAGAAGTCTTCCATACACCACCAAAGCATGAAGGGGAGACAAAATGAAAAGTTAACTTGTCTATAGTTATTCCATGACAGTGTACTCCAAGGGTGGAGAAACCCTGTATCTTTTAGGTCAATGGAATTATCTTTCTAATGTCCACAATATGCAGGAAAAAAAGACTGCACAAAATAATATTTTTTATTTATCTACCTATTTGTTTTTTTATTTATTTATTTATTGGTATTGATATTGTAGTTGTTGTTTCAAATTTTGTTTTTTTTTTCTTTTCTGTTTTTTGTGCTAGTTTTGCTTTTATTTCAGGACCGTGGTTATCATGTGGTGTTTGTCTTTATTATTTTAGTGCTCATTGGAATTTTTGTTTGATATTTTTTTTTGTATTGTTGTGGTGTTTCTCCTTCTTTTTTCCCTTTCTTCTCTCAAACTGATGTTGAGAGTCTCTAGAAGTACTCCGCCCATTTTTGGCTTATTTGATTTTTACCCCATTTCATTGTTTTTCTTTTCTTCAAATAGAACTACATCACTTGAACCATCTAGTTCCGCCTTTCAAATCTATGGGGAAATAATGAAGGGAACCAAGACCAATCAGTTGTATGATCATTAAGTAGTAAGCTATACTCAGAGGGGACCACTTACACTAGCATTCCTGGGGGTAAAAGTGGGGGATATGGGATACAAGCTGGGAACAGGGGTGGAGGGAAGACAACTTTGGTGGTGGAAATTCCCTGATTCAATGTTAATATGTACATAAAATTTTACTGTGAAAGATATGTAATCCACTTTCATCAAAATAAAAATTATATAAAAATATTGAATGATCTCTCATGTGTGGGATTTAAAGATACACAATAAAAGAGTTACAACTAACCAAAGGCAATTGAACTAGAGAGCTGGTCCACAGGATCAAACTTATTGCATAACAGGCATTGAATGGGGAGGCCTTTGGGACCATGATGGAGGGAAGCGGGGACATTGGTGTCAGATTTGCTTTTAGAATACTTAATGCACAAAACCATCTTTAACAGGACTGTAAATTGCAATATCGCAGCAATGAATTAAAAAATAATTATTATTATTAGTGTTTTAGATTTATTCTTATTTGAGAGCCATGTCTAACTATGTTCGGAGATAACTCTGGGCTCTGTGCTCAGGAATTACCCTTTATAGTGCTTGGGGGACCAATCCAGGATTGAGGATCGAACCAAGGTTGGCTATGTGCAAGAAAATGCCTGAACCCTTATACTATATTATGGCCCTAATCATTGTGTTTCTAAGAAAAAAATTAAGGCCTAACATACAGCAATTACTTCATGTTGCAGCTATCTTCATGTTGATATCAACAGCATTAGTTTTAATCTGATGGCTACTTATAAAACAGATTTGAACATATTGTTTTCATATTAAGTAGTGTGTGCTTATTATATATAAATATATATTCATATATAAATATTGTTTACATAAGTTGCAATTTTATTACACTCAACATACAAACAAAATTTTGATCCTTGCTTTAGATTGGCTATAGATGATTTTCACTCCTGTGTATTAATACATGCTAAGACTAGATCAAAGTTTCATAATTATTTATTTTATTATACAAACTGTAATTGGGTATTTTAGTATTTTTGGAGCTATATATAAAGTAGTTGTGTACTGTTCCATGTTCAAAGTCAACCTATTCAGCATATCTAATCCATGAATATATAGATAGAATTGAAGTTGTACTGTTTCACAACAATCAATTATTAATCTGTTATTGTCAAATTATTATTGTTATAATATAAATTATTAATACTTATAATGTTAATAAATTTGAATGTATAATAGTTCCTTCTTAAATGATAAAGAATATACACAAATTTATATCATGAAAATAAAGGAGGAGCCAGAGAAATAGCACAGCAGTAGGGTCTTTGCCTTGCATCTGCCAACCCGGAAGGGACTCAGTTTAATTCTTGGCATCCCATATACTCCCCAGCTTACCACAGGCTATTTCTGAGTGCAGATCCAGGAGTAAACCCTGAGCACTGCTGGGTATGGCCTAAAAACCAATCAATAAATAAATAAAGTTTAAAAAATAATATAAAAAAAAACAAAGGAGAAACAGTGTTTTTATTTTAGCTATATGGACAGTGACCAAATATCAGGTAGACTATATCTTGTTATTTAATAGGATTATTTGACATTTGTAGCCTATATTTTTTATTGCTATTGTATTAGTCACACCTGGAAATGCTCAGGAGTTACTCCTACTTCTGCACTCAGGAACATACACTTGGAGGAAATTGGGGGACCATAGGGAATTCCAAGTGCCAAAACCAAGGACACCACATGCAAGGCAAGTTATTTACTCACTGTAAAATTACTATGGCTCCAGCATATTTTCTGGTGAAATTAATAGAGAGATAACACACAATGAAGACTATTTACCACTTGTTCAGAAAGTTAATTTCAGCATTACATATGTAATGTTTAGCATAAAATATTTAAGCTAAACCTTTATGCAAACTATCATAAATTGCTTTTCTAGAAGTTTTGTCCAATTGTATAAATTAGCATTTCTCAACCTTTGTTTAACCATAGTCTATTTAGACTATGTTTTTTTTTCCCCTGGTACAAATGATTGAATATCCCTGTTGACCCAACAGTACCATGCCATGTCCTCTACATATATTACTTTTATCATGTCCCCTTGAAATACCATGGGAATACACTTAAAAAAATAATATAAAAGAAAACAAAGGAGAAAGTGTTTTTTTTAGCTATATGGACAGTGACCAAATATCAGGTAGACTATATCTTGTTATTTAATAGGATCATTTGACATTTTTTATTGCTATTGTATTAGTCACACCTGGAAATGCTCAGGAGTTACTCATGTGAATTTATAAATCATATATGCAGACATTTTCTGTTTAAATTTAATTTAAATAAAACTACAAGTGAGCTTTTTAATCTAAAATGTTCTATATGTAATGTAGACTATCTCTATATTAGAAAATTGTCTTATTTTAATATAATTTAAATATTTTAATTAGTTTAGCTTTGGGGACCACATGTTCCACTGCTCAGGTCTTACTTCTGGTTCTATACACTGGGGTAACTTCTGTTGAGGTAAGAAAATATATAGGGTCCCTTGTCAAACCTGGCTTAGACATGTGCAAGGCAAGTTCCCTAGTGTGATACTCACAGTTTAATTTTAATATAGTTTGACTATTGAAGTATACAGAACAATTGTTCAATATGTGAGTAATTAGTGCCAGAGACCTGTTGTGGGAAAAAACCTATCAAGCATTATAAAATAAAGTATTAAAACTATTACACATTCTCTAATAAGTACAACCTAAGACACATGATTTGTATGGACAAATTATTGTGAAAATTGAGCATAGAAAGTCAATTTTATGGTGATGTATACAAAATATTTAATTATTTTATTTACATTTTACTTTATGTTTTAAGTGTTTTTCCTGGCCTAGTGCTCAGAAATCACTCCTTGCAAACCTCAAGGGACAATATATGGTGCCATGGATTGAATCTGGGTCAGTTGAGTAAAAAGCAAGAGAACTTACCTGCATATTCTCTCTCTCTCTCTCTCTCTCTCTCTCTCTCTCTCTCTCTCTCTCTCTCTCTCTCTCTCTCTCTCTCTCTTTCTCTCTCTTTCTCTCTCTAAATGCCAGGTATTTAAAATAAATGCTACACATATATATCTTTTGTTTTATATATATAAAATATATAAAATTTTGAAATATTTTGTGAGCTCAAAACTATGAGAACACTTTGATAATATGAAAAAATAAAAGTGTACTGGTTCCCATCATTGTATTAGTTTTATGATATTAGAAAACTAAATGCAAATTAGTAATGTATAAATAAAAAGCTAGAAGATATAGAGAGATGAGAATACTTTTAGATTCTATTTATACTTTCTTTCTAAAATGATCATTTTTCTAGGCTATTCACTAAATAAAACAATATTCATCTTCACCTTGAATATAAATTATGCAATATATACTTTGAAATGGAAATAGTACCATAGGGCAAATAATAAATCTCTTTCAATTATTTTTATGGTAATGACCTTTAATAATAATTTAACATTATAATTAAATCTGAAGTCTTTTTATTCTAAAAATAAGTCTATCCTGTTTTGTCCTGTATTAATGAAGTGATTTTCCCTTTTAATTTGCATGTCCAGCTATTAATTTGAATGCCATTTCTCAATAATGTAAATCATACAACATTTTTCCTAAATTTCATATTTTAACAAATACAGAATTTTTGCTTCTTTATCAGTAATCCATAAAGATCTGAACCTAACTTCCTATCTCTGACTATGCATGAGAGTTTTTATATGTCCCTAGAAACATATATATATGTGTATTTAATTTAAGGAAATTAGAGAGATAGCTTAAAAGGTAGAGCACATGTTTTACATGCAGGATACCTGAGTTTAATCCCAAACTGCCCAATCCCACGTGCACCACTTGGAAAACTGAGCTAAGAGTCAGGAGCAGTCCCTGAACACTGGTAGGTATAGCCTTTAAAACAAATTAAAAACATGCTTAAAATTAACTTTTTATTTGTGAATAGCTTTTGAAACCCTTCCTGATTTAGTGCTTTGATATCCCAGTGATACTCTCTTTGAACCTTTAGTTTTTTGATATCTTACCACATGAAAATAACAATGAAAAGCATAAAATAAATATAATTATTTTCAAGAGCAGTAATTATGTAGAAAATAGTACAAAATAAGTAATACAGAAAGGAAGTATAATTCTTTCAATAGTTTACAAAGACTTATATTTCACAGAATGGAAGAAACTATTCACCCTATAGGCATTGGATAAGGGTTAATATTTAAGATATAGAAGGTATTGACAGAACTAAACAAGAATAAAAATCTAACTTCATCAAAAAATGGAGAGAAAAAATGAACAGACAATTCCTCAAAGAAGAACTACAAATGGCCAAAAGGCACATGATAAAATGCTCTACATCAATAATCACAGGGAGATGCAAATCAAAACACAATGAAGTAAAATCTTATGGTACAGAAATTGCTACACATCACAAAGAACAAGAACAATCAGTGCTGGAAGGAATGTGGGTAAAAAGACCTCTCATTCACTGATAGCAAAATGCCATCTAGTTCAATGTTTATGGAAAAAAATATGAAGATTCCTCGGAAAACTAGAAATTGAGCCCCCATGTGATCCAGTTGTAGGACTCCTAGGGATATACCCTAGGAACACAAAAAAGACAATTCAAAAATCTCTTCCTCACACATATATTCATTGCAGCACTGTTTACAATAGCCAGAATATGGAAACAACCCAAAAGCCAGACAACAAATGAGTGGCTAAAGAAACTGGTATATATACACAATGGAATATTATGCAACTGTCAGAAAAAATTAAGTAATGAAATATTCCTATACAACTCTGAGGACTTCAAGGGAAACTACCCCTGTGCCTGTCTGCCTGTGTTTCTGAGTACCTGAAGGTATCCTCAGAGGCCTAGGGGGCGCAACCCAAAAAAACCTGCATTTTGAAGCTGCCAAGTGAGTAAATTCTGGCTGGGGGGTCGCCGTCCAATAAGCTGAGCTCTCTGGCCTGTGGAGCCTATGCCCTGTTTTGCTATTGTTTACTCTGAGGACTTCAAGGGAAACCTCTCCTGTGCCTGTCTGCCTGTGTTTCTGAATACCTGAAGGTCTCCTCAGAGGCCTAGGGAGTACACCACCAAAAAACTGCATTTTGAAGCTGCCCAGTGCATAAATTCTGACTGTGGGTGTCGCCATCCAATAAGCTGAGCTCTCTGGCCTGAGGAGGCTCTGCCCTGCTGTGCCTTTGTTCACTCTGAGAACTTCAAGGGAAACTTCTCCTGTGCCTGTCTGCCTGTGTTTCTGAATACCTGAAGGTCTCCTCAGAGGCCTAGGGAGCGCACCCCCAAAAAACTGTCAACTAAAGGCTTAACCAATGAACCCCACCACAACATGCAGAAAAAAACACACCACAAGCATGACAATGGGGAAACCTCGCAGGCAAACACCATGCACAGAGAATGAAGACGAAAGCATAGATGATCTAATAAATTCCAACCATCTAATTAATGTCTCTGATAAGGAACTTAAAATAGCAATGTGGAAGATGTTTAAAGAACTCAAAGAAAGCATAGATCGATCTAAACAGAACACAAAGACAGAAATCAGAAAACTCCAAACTGAAATAACAGATCTGAAAAACATAGTAGCTCAACTGAAAATCTCAATGGATGGCCTCGCCAGTAGGGTAATAGCAGCTGAGGAGAGATTCAGAGTACTGGAAGATGTGATACAGAAAAACTCAACACAACAGAAGAAATTGGAAAAGAACCTTAAGACAAATGAGCAGACAATGGAAAAAGTACTCAAGGAATGTGAACATGTGAAAACAGAAGTCTTTGATAAACTCAACAGAAACAACCTAAGAATCATTGGAGTTCCAGAAACCCAGGTAGGAGATCTCCAGGAAGAATCAACTGTCAAAGATATCATCAAAGAGATACTCCCAGAGTTAAAGACTACATGCAATCAAATCCTGCATGCCCGAAGAGTACCACTAAAAGAGACCCAAAGAAAAACACCCCAAGACATATTCTCGTTACAATGACAAATCCCACAGATAGAGATAGAATACTGAAAGCAGCAAGATCCAAAAGGGAAATTACATTCAATGGAGCTTCCCAAAGACTTACAGCAGACATGTCACAGGAAACTCTCAAGGCCAGAAGACAGTGGTGGGATAGTGTGACAAGACTGAATGACATGAATGCCTCAACAAGAATACTGCACTCAGCCCGACTCACATCAGGTTTGAAGGAAGAATACATAGATTCATGGATAAACAACAGTTCAGAAACTTTACAGATGATAAACCAGCCTTAAAGGAAAAACTGACAGGTCTACTCTAAGACAAGAGAGACCAATAAACACAGCAAACATATCTACAAAGATGACATTAAATCTTATGACAATCATCTCCCTCAATGTTAATGGACTAAATTCACCAATTAAAAGACACAGAGTGCCAAAATGGGTCAACAAGATGAATCCAACATTCTGCAAGAAACATAACTGAATAGTCAAAACAAACATAGACTCAAAAGCAAAGGCTGGAAGAAAATCATCCAAGCAAACAACACCCTCAAAAAAAGCTGGGGTGGCCATATTAATATCTAATGACACCAACTTTATACTCATAAAAGTGGTAAGGGACAAAGATGGACACTATGTACTAATCAAGGGGTATGTGCAAAAGGGAGAAATCAGACTATTAAACATATATGCACCCAATGAGAGACCAGCAAATTATCTAATACAATTACTGAGAAATCTGAAAGAACACATCAATAATAACACAATAAATGTGGGAGACCTCAATACGGAACTATCAACACTTGATAAGTCAACCAGATTAAACCCCCCCCAAAAAATACTATTCCTGAAAAGAGTAATAGAAGAAAGAGGACTAGTAGATATATATAGGACACTCCATCCCAAAAAACCTGAATACACATTCTTCTCCAATGTACATGGGTCATTCTCCAGGACAGACTACATGCTGACACATAAAACATACCTCCATAAAATCAAGAGGATAGAAATCTTATAGGCTACCTTGCTTACCACAAGGCTCTAAAATTAGATGTGAGCTACAGAGCCACACAGAAGAAAAACTTTAACAATTGAAAATTAAACACCCTGCTACTGAACAACCAGTGGCTTCGAGATGAAATCAAAAAGGAAATCAAAACTTTCCTGAAAACAAATGATAATGAAGATACAAACTGCCAGAATCTATGGGACACAGCAAAAGCGGTCCTGAGAGAAAAATGTATAGCTCTACAAGCACAAGTCAGGAAGAAAGAAGGGGCATACCTGAGTAACAATAATGCAGCTCAAAAATTAGAAAATGACCAACAAAAGGAACCAAAAATAGGGAGACAGAAGGAAATAACAAAGCTGAAAGCAGAACTCAATGAAGTGGAAAACCAAAAAACAATCTGAAAGATCAACAAAAGCAGAAGTTGGTTCTTTGAAAAAATAAACAAGATTGATAGACCATTGGCAAATCTCACAAAGAAAGAAAGAGAGAGAAATCTGATAACCCATATTAGAAATGAAAAGGGGGAGATGACGACAAATACTGCAGAGTCCAAAGGGTAATCAAAGACTACTTTGAGAAACTTTATGCTACTAAACAATAGAACCTAGAAGAAATGGATAAATTCTTGGACACTTATAACCTTCCACATTTAAGTAAGGAGGATATAGCATATATAAACACCCCCATCACTACTGAGGAAATTGAAACTGTAATCAAACATCTGCCCCCCCAAAAAAAGCCCAGGCCCAGATGGATTGCCTAATGAATTTTTTCTTTTTTTTTTTTTTTTTGGTTTTTGGGTCACACCCGGCGGTGCTCAGGGGTTACTCCTGGCTGTCTGCTCAGAAATAGCTCCTGGCAGGCACGGGGGACCATGTGGGACACCGGGATTTGAACCAATCACCTTTGGTCCTGGATCAGCTGCTTGCAAGGCAAACGCCGCTGTGCTATCTCTCCGGGCCCCTAATGAATTTTTTCAAATCTTTCTAGAGGAGCTACTACCAATCCTAGTCAGACTCTTCCATGAAATTGGAAAAAACTTGAACACTCACAAACAGCTTTTATGAAGCCAACATTACCTTGATACCAAAACCAGACAGAGATGCTGCCAAAAAAAGATAATTACAGACCAATATCACTGATGGATGCTGATGCAAAGATCTTCAACAAAATCCTGGCAAATAGGATCCAATGCATCATCAAGAAGATCACACATTAACCAAGTAGGTTTCATCCCAGGAATGCAAGGATGGTTTGACATCTGTAAATCTATCAACATCATATACAACATCAACAAGAAGAAAAGTAAAAATCACATAATCATATCAATAGACACAGAGAAAGCATTTGGTAAGGTCCATCACCCATTCTTGATCAGAACTCTCAGCAAGATGGAAATGGAAGGAACCTTTCTCAATCTAGTTGAAGCCATCTACCACAAGCAAATGGCAAATATTATCCTCAATGCAGAAAAACTAAAAGCCTTTCCTTTAAATTCTAGTACAAGACAAGGCTGCTCACTCTCACCACTCCTCTTCAACATAGTACTGGAAGTTCTTGCTCTAGCGATCAGGCAAGAAAAAGATATCAAGGGAATTCAGATAGGAAAGGAAGAAGTCAAGCTCTCATTGTTTGCAGATGACATGACACTCTACTTAGAAAACCCTAAAGACTCTACCAAAAAGCTTCTAGAAACAATAGACTCATATAGCAAGGTGACAGGCTACAAAATTAACACACAGAAATCAATGGCCTTACTATACACCAATAATGATAGGGAAGAGAAGGAAGTCAAGAAGGCAATCTCATTCACATCAGTGCCACACAAACTCAAATATCTTGGAGTCAACTTGACCAAAGACGTGAAGGACCTATACAAAGAAAACTATAAAACCCTGCTCCAAAAAATAAGAGAGGACATACGGAAATGGAAGCACATACCCTGCTCATGGATTGGCAGGATTGACATCATTAAAATGGCAATACTCCCCAAAGCATTATACAGATTTAATGTGATCCCCTTAAAAATACCCATGACATTCTTCAAAGAAGTGGATCAAACACTTATGAAGTTCATCTGGAACAATAAACACCCTAGAATAGTTAAAGCACTTCTAGGGAAAAGGAAAATGGGAGGCATTATTTTCCCCAACTTTAAACTGTACTACAAAGCAATAATTATCAAAACAGCATAGTATTGGAATAAAAACAGACCCTCAGATCAGTGGAATAGGCTTGAGTTCTCAGACATTGTCCCCCAGAAATACAATTACCTAATTTTTGACAAAGAAGCAAGAAACCCTAAGTGAAGCAGGGAAAACCTCTTCAACAGGTGTTGCTGGAAAAACTGGTTAGCAAAAAAGCGAACATAGACCCCCATTTAACATCATGTATGAAGGTAAAATCCAAATGGATTAAAGACCTTGATATCAGACCTGATACCATAAGGTATATGAACAACATGTCAGTAAAACACTCCATGACATTGAGACTAAAGGCATCTTCAAGGAGGAAACTGCACTTTCCAAACAAGTTGAAGCAGAGATCAACAGATGGGAATACATTAAACTGAGAAGCTTCTGCATCTCAAAAGAAATAGTGCCCAGGATACAAGAGTCACCCACAAAGTGGGAGAAACTATTCACCCAACACCCATCAGATAAGGGGCTAATTTTCAAAATATACAGGGCACTGACAGAACTTTACAAGAAAAAAAAAAACATCTAATCCCATCAAAAAAATGGGGAGAAGAAATGAACAGACGCTTTGATAAAAAAGAAATAGAAATGGCGAAAAGGCACATGAAAAAATGCTCCTTGTCACTAATCATCAGGGAGATGCAAATCAAAACAACGATGAGATACCACCTCACACCAACAGAGATTGGTGCATATCACAAAGAATGAGAACAATCAGTGCTGGCGGAGATGTGGAGAGAGAGGAACTCATCCTCTGCTGGTGGGAATATTGTCTAGTCCAACCTTTATGGAAAGCGATATGGAGATTCCTCCAAAAACTGGAAATTGAGTGCCCATTCAACCCAGCTATTCCACTCCTAGGGATATACCCTAAGAACAAGAATACAATACAAAAACCCCTTCCTCACACTTATATTTATTGCAGCACTATTCACAATAGCCAGGCTCTGGAAACAACCAAGATGCCCTGCAACAGACGAATGGCTAAAGAAACTCTGGTACATATACACAATGGAATATTATGCAGCTGTCAGGAGAAATGAAGTCATGAAATTTTCCTATACATGGATGTACATGGAATCTATCATGCTTAGTAAAATAAGTCAGAAGGAGAGAGAGATACACAGAATAGTCTCATTCATCTATGAGTTTTAAGAAAAATAAAAGTCATTTTTCCAATAATCCTCAGAGACAATGAGAGGAGGGCTGGAACTTCCAGCTCACTTCATGAAGCTCACCACAAAGAGTGGTTAGTTCAGTTATAGAAATAACTACACAGAGAACTACCACAATCATGTGAATGAATGAGGGAACTGGAAATCCTGTCTGGATTACAGGTGGGATTGGGATGGGATGGAGGGAGATTTGGTACATTGATGGTGGGAATGTTGCACTGGTGAAGGGGGTGTTCTTTACATGACTGAAACCTAATCACAATCATATATGTAATCAAGATGTTTAAATAAAGAAAAAATAAATATATAAAAATATAAAAAAAGAAATTTTCCTATACATGAATTTACATAAAAACTATTATGCTGAGTGAAATAAGTCAGAGTTAAAGAAATAGATATAGAATAGTCTCACTCACTTATGGGTTTTAAGAAAATTAAAATACAATATCATAATACTGTACAGAGATAATAGTGAGGTGGGGGTTTTGGCAATGTTGCACTGGTAAAGGGATTTTTTAATAAGTAAAACCCAATACAAACAAGTTTTTAATCATGGTGTGTAAATATAGATATTAAAATAATAAAGAAGGTAGGCTTCATTAAAAAAATAAGAAGACTTATTTTCACATTTCAGAAGATCTTATGGATGTAAGGATATCAATCTCACAATCAGGATGTTTTTTCTTATGATCAAAGAAAAATCAAACAGAATATTTAATATTAAATTGGATCACTCAGCCCATAAGGGATAGATTGATTCAAGTACGTGTGAAGTCAAGACTCAAAGCACCACAAACTTACTTTTTACCACTTTTCTCTTTATTTTCATTGAATAGTGTTAGGCTTCCATGGGACTAATAATCAACAATTAAAATAATGGTATGTACATGATCAAATGTATTTAAAATATTTATTCCCCCTTTAATGTAACAGTATCTTACAACTAAAAGTTTTGGAGTAAGGAGATGTTTCAAAGAATCAGAGCCCAAGCTTTCATAAGGAACCCTAATTTGATTCCCAGAACTGAATAGTTCTGTTTCCCTATATAATGCATGCAAATAGACTTTGAGCACCACTGAGTGTCTCTCCTGACAAAAAAAATAATGGTCGTAGTAAGTAATAAAAACATTGTTTAGTTCTTAACTAAACATTGTTTAGTTTTGAGAACTAGATACAATGCATTTAGAATTATATGGTGGCTGGAGCAATAACAGCACGGGGCCAATTCCAGACAAATCACAGTTCAATTCCTGGCATCTCATAAGATCCCCCGAGCCTGCCAGGAGCGATTTCTGAGCACTTAGCCAGGAGTATTCCCTGAGTGCCATTGGGTATGCCCCTCAAAAGAATTATATGTATTCTAAAATTATCCATTATAATATATAATTCTACTATGCAAATATCGCATATCAGAATATACATTGAAAAAATTATATCCCAAAGATTTAAATTCAATTATATCCTAAATAAAGACACAACAATTAATTATTTTATGGTTTCAGTAGGATTTTATCTGAATTGTGAATATTGCTAATTATTTAGTAATAGTTCAAGGAAACAAGGTTGGTCACAAAGGGGACTATATCCAGTATTCAAGTTCAAGTTCTACGAAAAAACAGCAATAAGCAGCAGCATAAACAATCAAAAGGTGACTCAAGAAAAACACACACAGCACATGTTAATGTTAAGATATCATGCACAATAAAAATGTTTTGTAAGACAAAAGAACCAGTGTTTAAAAAAAAAATTGGTTTGAAGGGGCCAAAGCAATACCTCATCAGAAAGGGTATTTTGATGGGTTCAATCCCTGGCATCCCATATAGTCATCCAAGCCTGCTGAGTATGGCCCACCAAACCCCCCCCCAAAAAATTAGCCCTACAATTTACTGGTTTTAGTTAAGACCAGATATAAAAATCTTAAAAATAATTGGTGAAAAAATTATAGAAGGAAATTTTCATTTTTATGAAGCAAGTTTCAAAAATGTTTCCAGGTTGATTATAATATAATTATAATAAAATTATAATAAAAGATTATAATCTTTTGGAAAGAGAAAGAGAGAATTGCTAAAGGTTTGTGGTCATCATCACAATAGCAAAGAAGAATACAAATCACCTCAAACTGCCTCAAGTAAGGTATGTGTCTTGCTTAAATTTAGTTAGTTAGTTAATTAGTTAGGTTTTGGGCCACATCTGGTGATGCTCAGGGGTTAATTCTGGCTCTGCACTCAGAAATCGCCCCTAGTTTGGGGGACCATATTGGACGCTGGAGAATTGAACCGTTGTCAGTTCTAGGTCAGCTCCATGCAAGAGGAACTACCTACTAACGCACGCACCACCTTTCTGGCCCCAAATGTATTAAAATATTTTTGAATTCATTAAGATAAAGGTCACAGTTAAAAATATGGAATTATGTCAGTTATCTCAGATTATATTATAATTAAAGAAATCCAACTAGAAAATAAAGGGATGCAGCCAGAATGTTTTGAGTTTGCAGTGAAAATAAAACCAATTATGTTTTGTCTGTAAGATGGCAAAAGAGATTATCACTAAGTTTAAAATGACAATAGAGGTAAAGATGTTATGACTTAATCCATAGAAGAACCCAAAAATAAATAAAATAGCACTATAATAATATCTACCTATTGTATTTAATATGTGGTTTTACAGGCATTAAAATTAATTTGTTCTAGGCACAAAGATAGAATATCCAAAAAAATCTTAAACATTTCATTTTCTTTTATTTCTATTTATTATAAATAAAATGATATATTGCTTGGAGCATGTGAGAATATTAAATATTTGATGAATTATACCAAGCTAACCCTCACTGAATTCAATCATTTCCTTTGACTAGTATAGAAATAACTTGACAGACTCATTTTTGAAGAAGAAACTGAAACAACTTGTGGTTGGAGCTTAGTTTTTATCGAAAAAATGTACTATTTCTGAGTCAACATGCAGTTTTATTTTCCACTTAAAGCTTTTGCTGGCTAATGCCCTAATGGAATGTGAGTAGAGTTAACTTTGTGTCTATATTAATAGACCCAATTGTGAAGTTCATCAATAACTGAATATATCTGTGAGGAGTAGATTTGAATGGGCTAAGTTGAATATCCCAATGTCTTATTAAAAATTACTTATCCTTCAGAGAATTTTCCCTCTTATTTTCTTCCATATAGACTCCTCCCAAAAGTGTGGGGTTCAGGAGCCATTCCTAGCAAATCAATGCAGTGTAGCTAAAAATAGCTATTTCATGGACCGCCTGGGTGAGAGACAAAGAGGTTTTCTGGACCACTAGAGCAACACACTGCAGAGCTCAGAGTCATTATGGGTCTTTGGATTCATCTAAATATGTCTGTAATGAGGATGTACTCTATATCAACAAGCTCTCTCTTTTACCTCAATTCTGAATAGTCAACCTTAAAATGTAATTTTCAGATAATGTGGAAGAATATTTGATCTAGTTATTTATTTTTATAGAAGTTACCATGGTTATACCAGGCAGTACTTGGGAGTCATAAACTACTGGGGATTAAACTCAGGGCTTGCCCATAATAAGCAATTGTTCTGCCATTAAAGCAGTTTCTTGGCTAAATTAACTATATTTTAGATGATACAAATTCAGAAGTGGTTTAGATATTCATTATTCAATGCTTGAGTAAAACAACTTATGGCTAAATTTCCTCGAGAAAATATATATACCTATAAAAAATGAATAATAAATATATATAATGTAATGTCTTTATATAACTACTTGTTATATAAATATAGCACATTCTCAGTAACAGATAAACGTCCTATCCCCTTTATCAGTGAAATGCACATACAAATTGTTTTACATACAAGTAGGGAATACATTTGGCAACAACAAAAGAACAAGAAAAAACCAAGGGAAACTTTAGACTAGTGGAATAAATAAACTATTTGAGACCACACACATATCATGTTTTTCTCTAAATAAAGTTGCACTAGAAATGAGTTACTGACAAGCAAGTGATTTTTTTTCCCTTGGATTAGAATAAAGGACAAAATGTCAAGACAAATATATAAGGTAATGTTCTTTAGTTACACATTTGTATTTATTTGGATGAACTCCTGAAACAGAATATTTGCAAAAATAAACAAATCTTATACAGAAATTTTATACTAAAATATAATAGTAAATCTAATAATACATTTGTTACATGTCTGTATATATAATCATCTATTATATTCCTTCTTTCCCAAAAATAAACATTTAAATGGATAAGTTTCCTTCCCATGTTATCAGGAAGTGGTATTATTAATCTTTGACAGATTAAGATCAGAGCTTCTTCAATTTTCCCCATGCATACCCTTTGTCCACACCAGGAACATTAGGGACAAAGGCTGTGAAAAAGTACAGAAGAGAGGCCAAGTGCAAAATGAGGCCTGAGCAGAGAACAGTCTGGCTGAAGAGATTTTTATTCTGCAGACTATCTTCCTTGCAACAATGAAGGGTTTTGAGCATTCCCTAATGAGATAGTCATGTTGTGCAAGGTCTGGGTCATAATAAGCATACCTCACTCAGTTGAAACCTGCTCTTTCTTGATAGCTTATGACTTGAGACTATTTTTGCTATACTTGTACATGGCTACAAAGAGCCCAGTGTCTAGTGTTCAGTCCCATACCCACTTGTCTATCTTCCACACCTGAGCAATTCAGAATAATGATATGATCACATAACATATGGTAAAGAAAACTCTAGAATTATGCTATGCTTCTCTGTGCCCTTCTTTGGCAAGAAACACTTAAGCTTCATTTTGGCTGTTTTGCATTCAGAAATCTTATCATTGATACGACTTTTGTGTGTGATCTCAATACTGTTTCATGTCTCCATAGGAAGTTGTGACCCAGGATTCTAGAAGCTAGGATCTAGAAGACCAAGTTAAAAATAATTTATGCTAAATTTGGATGGGGAAGAGAGTATAAGGATTGATAGAATAGAAAAGCAAAATTTTATGACATTTTTTACACTTTTAATTTTTATGAGTTAAAATATTACTAATCACAAATAAAATTATTTTAAGTATGTGCAGATATAGGTATTTTATGCACCTATTACTCAGTTAATGTCAAAGATACATTTGTAAGTAGGAAAACCAATCAGATTGATAATTTAACATCAATTAAATTGATTTTTCTTATTTTTTGCAATAAATGTATCCATTATTAGAACACTGCACTGTATTTTTAGAATTATCTAGTAGAAAACACTAAAAGAATATTTCAAAAGAAGAAAACTACCTAAATACTGAAACACTTTTATTTCCACATGACATCACTACAAAGAAAAGTCTCAATAATCCAATTATAATAATAAGTCTTACATTTACAATGATTTCCAAGCTAGTTGACTTTTTATATTCCTTGCCTTGGCCTTCTTTGGTATTCAGAAATTCATCTGTCTTCCTTATTTCCCCCTCAGAAGTTAAAATATTACTGTTTAATGAAAATGGCTGACAGGTATAGTGCAAAAATTATTAAAGAACTATTTCAAAGATTATAGGAATATTTATACAAATGAATGTATGAATGTTTTCACAAGACTCAACAAGCATTCAAATCCTTAGATATTTAGGTATCTACGAAAATTCGTTTTTCTGGTATTTTTTACAATGGTTTTCCTATCCACATTACTTATTCACTGCCTGTAGACAAACCCAATAGTATCTGGAGGTACACTAAGTGCTCTTTTCTCTAGTCATTTCACTATGAGAGAGAGAGAGAGAGAGAGAGAGAGAGAGAGAGAGAGAGAGTACACTAAGTGCTCTTTTCTCTAGTCATTTCACTATGAGAGAGAGAGAGAGAGAGAGAGAGAGAGAGAGAGAGAGAGAGAGAGAGAGAGAGAGAGAGAGAGAGAGAGAGAGAGAGAGAGACTGCCTGCTGTGGGTCAAGAAAAAAAAAAAAAACAGAACAACGAGAAGCTTCTGTAATCCACAGGAAACAAAAGAAAAGAGTTTAGGATACAAAGTTTACTCAGAATGAGAAAAACTATTCATCCAATACCCATCTGCTTAAGGGCTAATATCTAAGATATACAAAGTACTGACAGAATTTTAAAAAAATTATCTAAAACCATCTGAAAATGGAGAGAAGAAATGAACAAAGATTTCCTCAAAGAAGAAATATGGATGACCAAAAGGCACATGAAAAAATGCTCCACATAACTAATAATCAGGGAGATACAAATCCGAACAACAATAAGGTATTATCTCATGCCACAGCGACTCTCAGCACACATCAAAAGAATGAAAATAACCAATGCTGGTGTGGATATGGTGAGAAAGGGACTCTCATTTGCTTCTGTTGGGAAACTCAATTTACCTAGGGGCCACAGGAGGCAAAGTCGGGGTGATCCTTGAGTGCAAGGTCAGTAGTAAGCCTTGAACATTGGGGGGGGGGGTGACCCAAACAACTAAAAAAAAGAAAACAAAACAAAAAAATATTCCTCTAGGGCAGGGTCACAAAATGTTGTACGGAGGGCCATTTGCGGCCCGTAGGCCGCAAGTTTGAGACCCCTGATAGTCCAATCTTTCTGGAAAACAATATGGATAGTCCTCAAAAAGCCAAAGTTGAACTTCTTATATGATTTAGTATATCATCTTCATTCTATAACAATTAAAGGTTATAACATACACTACACACAGGGTAATTATATTTATAAAACCAACAATGGGATTAAAAGGTAGTTTTCAACATCTAAGTTTCACAAATATTTATTTGTAAGTTTTGGATTTTTATGAAGACCTCTCAAAAGACAAACATCTTTGTTTAATTTTAAAATGGAAACCTTAAGTGATTGTTGCAATAAAGTTTTTTAATGAAATTTTATCAGAGAAGTAGCAATTCCATTATTTCTTAGATATGAAATATCTGAAAATTATTGGTGCAAATATATTTCATAATTTACATTTACTTTCTTATTTTAATTAAAATTTAAACAAACTATTGCTATTACTGTAATAAACTATTAATGCAAAAATAAATAGTATATTATGTAATTAGTTTCACAATAATATCTTGAACTAAATATTGTATTTAAATGAAAAACATCTTTAATTCATTTTTAATGAAATTTAAAGATAATCATCATGTTGAATAGCTCCATATGATTTAATGTCTAAACAAAACTCAAAATTCTTGCATCATGTTTCTGACTTAACTACAGAGAAATATCAATAAGCTATCTTGAAGAACCAATTGACATTTAATTAACTAACACTAACTGTTTAAATGCAAATTAAATACTTATCTGGGTAACCTAATTGGAAGTGTTTCTCTAGTGCTTTTATTGATTTGACTAACAACTTAATTGAGTACTGCATCAGTTTTTCGCTGTCTAAAGTAACAATTTTAAGCTTTACTATAACTATGTGACACAGTTGGTGCAATAAAGCATCATTTTCTGCACAGGTTATTCCTTATCCAACTTTACAGATTTGCATGTTGCACTAGGCCTACTCATACATTTAAATCCATTTAATAAATCTGAATATGTCTAGAAAATGGGCAACTGCTGAACTAAACACAGATGAAAAGAGTAATTAATACTAAGATGATCATATTAAAATAAGAAGGAGAACAAAACTGAGGTCCTTGTAATAAATTCCTTTTTAAGGGAATCAAGACTTATTAAAATTAGCTTTTTTTTTCTCCAATAGTCAGAAGAAAGGAAGACCACATTTTGTTTGTTTGTTTGTTTTTGGGTCACACCCGATGACACTCAGAGTTTACTCCTGGCTATGATCTCAGAAATTGCTCCTGGCTTGAGGGACGGTATTGAATGCCAGAGGATCAAACTGTGGTCCGTCCTAGGTCAGTGTGTGCAAGGAAAAGGCGCTACTTGTTTGTGCCACCACTCTGCCCCCATGAGCACATTTTTTTTTAGCTTTAGATGTTTGTTGAAAATCCAAGTAACCACCGAGGAACACTGCAACACAAGAGGGAACTGCTTGAGTATCAACAATTTTTTTCAAAATTAATATTTTGAAAACATTGAGAAATATAAAGATCCTGTGATCTAAATGCAAACAAACAAACAAAAAATCTGGAAGTTAGAAAAAAATTAATGAGATACTATTAGGTGATGTTTAAACCAAATGCAAATTTCTTAAATAATTCCTATATATATTTTATATTATTTTCAAACCTCAAATTTAAATCTGTTACATGCATAGCATGTAGTTGTGGTAAAGAACAATTGAGATTATGTTCATACCATATGAATGTGTTCCTGTACTTTATGAAGTAGAATTTGCAATCAAAAGAAGGAAATGCTATAATTATAAATTATAATTACTTAAATTATTAAGGAAGGATGACATTAGCACATAAACTAAGATTTGCAACAGGAGGATTTACCAGTTTCTATAAGTAAGAGATTGAGGTTAATTTTGTCAGGAAACTGAAGAATTTGTCTGATACATGTGGGCCAATAAGTAAGCTTAGAAGTTTCAAGAGACTGAAAACACTAGACAAGACTGTAAAGCAGAAAGATGGCTTATGACTAAAAAATGAGGTAGTACTGCAATGTGAAAAGCCACCCTCAAAAGGATATAATCTACTCACATTTGTTTTGTTATTTGCAGAGTTTTTCATTTTTTCTCCTTTAAAACTGGCATTGATGGTATGCATTACAGTGAAACTTATTTACCATTGTCTTACTATCTGAAGCATATTAACAATTGCCATTTTTCTAAATTACTGGAATTGGGTCAAATTGATTCCTTTACTAGATTATCTATACTAGCTGAGTATAGCAAATGTTATGTGTTTTGGTAAAGCAATAGTCTTTTTCCCATTATAGAGCTAATAAAACTTGTTTTTATATTTCAGTGGTGCCCTACCTTAGTATCTTCCAGTTTTGCAGAAAGTTATGCTAGTAATATCAAAAGATAAGAAGAAATATAACTCTGCTTCATTTCTACATAGGCTAGTGTAGCTAACTGACACAAATTGGGCATGAAATGAATGTATTACTGCAAAAGCATAGAAACAAAATCCATTATAAACGAGAAATTAATCGTGGCAAAGGCAAATCATTTTCAAAGTTGTGGGATTTTTTGCAATTGTTTTGCTTGATACCTTTTAAAGCCTGATTAAAAGGCAATTACTTTCTTCTTTTATTTATTTGTATTATTATTTGAGCTTTATATTAATGTTTATTTAATCTAGTCTATATGTTTAAAGAACTAATTGGTTTTTAAAAGATTATTGGATTGGTGGCCACCCACTGTATGTCTCTTGCTTTTTTTAAGACCTCTAATAGAATATGACCTGTTGTGTAAATAACATCAAATATAGCATAAATTATGTATAATTAAGGTTCATTCTTTTATAATTAAAGATACTGGATCCATGCATTATGATTATTGAAAAGCAACCCTCTGCTTGAAACTTTGTTCTTAAAATCCCTTGTGTAATACATATGTTGCAAGTATTCAAAAATAGCATGTCAATGCATTCATTGGATGTTAATTTTATTTTTACATATTAGTAAGCTTTAAAGCCCCACAAGTGCTTCCTTGAATAAATTACAAAGTGTATTATCTTTCTTAACCATAGAAGTGTTTTATATTTCTGCTCAATTATTATTGATAAAACTTTTAGATTAGCATATTCAAGTAAGTTGGAAAGAAAAATTCTTATTCAAATTCTATCCCTATACTTTGTCTTAATACTATTCACTAAAATAAGCTACTAAGTAAAAATTATAGGAATGGGATCAACCACAGTGTGCAACCAGAATAAAAATTAGTGACAAGTAAATAAGTACCTAACACATTAAAATATTATATAAACATTAACTTTTAAAATAGCTGATGAAAAGAAATATAAAAGTATGAAATAATTGAGTTTTATACACATAGGTCAGAGAGGATTTAGAATATGCAGGTTATATTTAGTTAATAATCTCTGTAGGTTTTATGGTCATTAGAAAGATAAAAATTTGGATCTTTGTCCTGACTTGTATTCTTATGTGCAATAATTAGAGAAAACTTATAAAAAGCTTTTCCAAAGAAAATCATGAGTTAAAGGTAAACTAAAAGAAGGGTTTGGGTGGCAGAGACAAGTGAAAATTACATTCCACATTTTCCCCCTGGTCTCTCTGAATGAATCTAACAATTGTATGAGATGTATTGGTTTCTGTGAGACTTGCAAATTTTATTAACTATCTTATTTCATCATTTAAAACAAATAATCTTTCTAGAAAAATGCACCGAACAGTACTGTCAGTCAGTTTTCTTGTTTCTGTCAGTTTGATTCTCAAATATAAAATAACTCCTGAAGGGTGAGATAAACTAAAATATAATTAAGGTAACTTAAATACCACTTACAAGTCATGAAAAAAAACACACAAAAATACAGCCATTAATGGGCCGGGCGATGGCGATAAAGGTAAGGTGCCTGCCTTGCCTGAGCTAGCCTTGGACGGACTGCGGTTCGATCCCCCGGTGTCCCATATGGTCCCCCAAGCCAGGAGCAACTTCTGAGCACATAGCCAGGAGTAACCCCTCAGCATTACCGGGTGTGGCCCAAAAACAAAAAAACAAACAAACAAAAATATATAGCCATTAAAATTGGCTAAAAATCTGAATATTAACCAGCATATAAATAAAATTTGACACAGCTATTTAATCATTATAAAGACATATCACAATAGGTCAATAGAGGATTTGAAAGAAAAAAATGGCATGGTAAAATAGTAACCAAACATAAAAATAAAATAACACAAAACAGAGGGGGAAAAAGTAGAAATCGGAATGAGCAAAAATATTGGGAAAGTATGCAGTTAAATTCAAAGATTTATTACTTGTTTCCTTTACTTCAGTTAATATATCTCTGCTGAACAACATTATAATTCCCTTATAAATATACAGTAAATATTTTACCTAGAAAACTCTTGTGATAATTTATATGACATCTATGAAAAACTGTCTAAGCTTTTAAATCTTTCTCCACATAAAGAGTTTTCAGTTTGACTTGAAAATTAAAACATTATTTTTTAAAGAATACATACTTATTAAGCCTTAAAAATCCCTTATAGCCTTTGGGATAAAAATTCATGAGTGTTTACCAAAAAATTTAAACACTGTAATTTCAAATATTATAGAATATTTTCAAGTACAAGATCCAGTTTTTGCTTTCAGTTTAATATATTTTTAAGGTTTGCTTTCTTCTGTGGAACTGCAAAAAGCAAGCACTAAAAATCTACAAACACATATACACATTTTTTGCTTCAAATGCTCTTTAAGTGCTCCATAATACACACATAATAATAAAATGTATTGAACTACATTAATAGGTCAAGGATATAATTTAATAATAGAGCACTTGAAATGCATGTGCCAGGCTCTGGTTTTATCCTCAACAGTGCTCCCTGAACACTGAATTTCCAGCATTGAGCTGGACATGCTCCCAAGCACTAGAGCTATATTCCAAAAACTTCCCAAAATTATATTTGTGTTCACTACTGTGTAAAATACTTAATGTCTAAATTATTTTAAAAGTAGACTATAACTTCTACATTATTTATATGTAAAAATGGAGAATATTGATCCAAAACAGTTTTGCATTAAAATATTTATATGGTTTTCATATAAATATATGAATCAGATTAAACAGAAATAGGAAATAAACAGACAATACCCAGAAGAAGACAAATGGATAGCTAATAGGCACATGGAAAAATGCTCAACACCACTAATCATTAGGGAATACAAATCAAGACAATGAGATATTGAAAATGATACATAACAAAAAAATAGTAATAGGGGCTGGAGCAATAGCTCAGCAGGTTGGGAGTTTGCCTTCTCAGGATCAACCCAGGTTTGATCCTGGCCTTCAATATGGTCTTCCGATCCTGCCAGGAATGATAGCAGAGCCAGGAATAACCCCTGAGGACTGCCTGGTCTGGCCTAACCCCCACAAAAACAAAACAAAACAAAACAAAAATCCAACAACATATGATGTGGTAAGTAATGTCTAGCCTAACTCAGATAGAAAACAGTATGAAGAATTCTCAGTGAACTTTATAATGTGATATATATATATATATATATATATATACATACACACACATACACACACACACACACACACATATATATATATATATATATATATATATATAAAGGGTTAAGCTTTAGGAAATTAAACATGAAAAAGTTGCATAGCATTAAAAAGCTGACTACAAACAAAATTACTCCACAGTTAAATGGGAGGTATTATTCATATGTAGTTCATCAGTATAAACTATTCTTTAAAAATTAAATAAACAGATCTATGATTAAAGATAAAAGCAACCAAAGCAGCTTATTTTAGCTTTCCTGAGACAATGTACTGCAGTGTGTAAATATCACTAAAGTAAGGTACAACTGACTTCCAAATAATTAGATTTTCTAATCAATAATTTTGTGAACAGGACAAATTCCTTATATTTTTGCTGTTGTTGTTTTCCAGTGTGTAAAATGTAAAGATTAATGCAATTTGTAAGGTTTAAGTGCAATGAAAAAGGCTTAAGCCTGTTCCTGGAGTGCAATTAAGTGATGAATAAAAGCTCATGCCATCATCATTGATGTCTCTACTGGGGAATACTCCTCCTCCAGTAACCCTCTTTATTCCTCCCTGTCTTTTGGCTGACTTTCTCTCTCACATACAATTGCATCTCAATGTCTTTAAGTTCATTCCTTACCACCACCATTCTCTACTAATAATTTTCTTATGTTATTTTATTAATGTTTTCTAGTAAGAAATTCCTGGCACTTGTTAAAGATGCATTCAGGTTAAATCTCCTACATAATTTTTTTTATTATTATTTTTTATTTTATTTTTTTGTTTTTGGGCCACACCCGGTAACGCTGAGGGGTTACTCCTGGCTATGTGCTCAAAAGTTGCTCCTGGCTTGGAGGACCATATGGGACACCGGGGGATCGAACCTCGGTCCGTCCAAGGCTAGCGCAGGCAAGGCAGGCACCTTACCTTTAGCGCCACCGCCCGGCCCCATTTTTTTTTATTTTTTAAAAAATTACACTGCAACTTTAATTTCTCTGAATGCTTGAAGAATCTTAATTTTTATCCTATATTGCACTGAATCTTAAAAATTGATAACTTTTGTCATGCAATTATTTATTAGAGTCCATATATAAAATGTGTGTTAAATATATATACCAAATAAATTTTCTGGATATACTTAGAGGTTTGAAATTCTTATTTACTGTAATTCTATATGCATATATATTAATATTTATTTATATGTTATATATCATCATGATATACATTATGTGTTAATGCCTACCTTTTTGAGGAAAATAAGATAATATTAACAACACTATTATTTTGTATAGTAAAGTTGCTCTACAAAAATCTTTTGTTATATGAATTAGTTGTTTTAATAAAAATGTACAGTAACTGTTTAATCAAACAACATGATGCTTGGTAAAGACAATTTTAAAACTTAAAGTTATCAACTTTGAAATAACAAATTATTTAAGAAAAATTTCAGGAAAGAATTATAGATTGAAAAATGTGGGCATATTTCAATATAAATTTAAAAGCAACTGAAAGGTTAGGCCAATAGTCTAAAATTCCCTGTCACTGTCTCACTGTTTCAATTGTACTAAGTTATTCTGAAGGCCTGGCCAGTCAGCATTCCCAGCAAAAACACAAAAACATATACAATAAAACTTATAAGAAGGGAATAGGGAAATTTGTGGCAGGAAGTTAATACTAGTGAAGGGATGGGTGTTGGATTATTGTATGGAGAATTTTTACTATCAACAACTTTTTACACTATATCTTGTGGTGAATTTATTCTAATTTGTATATATAACACAGTGATTTACCAAGTTGTTCACTGTTGCAAGTCAGCCCCTGAAGAGGTTGACTGATGGAGGGATGAAGGATGAGGTCTTACCCTCCAGCTAGGAGCACGTGTCTGCCACCCTGTCCATCCCACGGTTCTGAGGTGAAATGGAGGGTAAACAGCTCGCAGACAGTCAGGCTTGCAGAAATATTAGCTTTATTCAGTGGACAAGACTGAAGTCCAAAGTCTCAGCTTCAGTTCCAGCCAACAAGCCCCTTGCCTTCCACAGACCCTTGTTTTTATTCCCCAGAATCAGGTACCACCCAATGGTGGGATCAGATACCACCCAATGGTGGAAGCAGAATCAGGTAATACCCTAGGGTGGGGGCAGACTGCCAGGTTACACCCTAGGGTAAGGCACAATCACAGATCAGGGTAGGGTCAGTAACATAATAATCCCATAAAATATTTACATACACAACAGTTCACAATACAGTTAGTTAAGGCATTAAGTGTTCAAACTCCAATTTCACCACCAATGTGACTTTCCCTTACCAGCCTTCCCAGTCACCTCCTACCCATCACCATAACCTGCCTCCATGCAGGAGGTACAAACACATTTTTGTATCACTAATTACTTTCATGGAGGCAGGTATGTAACTATGTAACTTTCCAATCAGATTTTCTGTGATATTACTGTGCTGACCCTCCAGGATATTAAGGTCTTGTGTGGTTGCCTGTGTCTATAAGGTCCAGGATTTATACATCTAAAATAAATTAGGTACCTTAGAAGTCTGACAAGGCCAAGCCATGAAGTTGGGTCCCTTCTGTCTGAGAATGTCAGGGCTAGCTTTGGTCTTACATAGTTCAGTAGAAAGGGGAATCTGCCCCTCTCCTTTCTGAGAGCTATCAGTCCAGACTGAGCAACCTGGCACATATTGACAGGCATTATTTTCTTCTAGATCTCAAGGTGATATTACAAAAAAATAAATACAAACCTGTGAAACTTTTAACTTATTCAAGTCAGTATAAAAATGGACATTAATCTCCAAATAATTTATATTAAACAACAATGAAGGGAAAGTATATGAGTACATTTAAGGATTATGAGTGTAACAAAGATAGTCAATATTTTTATAGTCAACTACTTTAAAAACTATACTTAAAACATCCTATATTTTTACAAACAATAACTATTAAGGTTATAGATACTAAAAACATGGCAAAACTAGTATACACTTTTGATTCAACAACTAATCCTCTTTTACCTGCAGTCATAGTTCTAAGAGTGAATCACTCTTTTTAATCTACATGAAAATATCAATATATGCAATTTTATATAATCATGTGATTGACCTATGTTTTTCCAGTAACTGAAATATGCAAGAAAATAATCTGTGCTTTATATCTAATAATAAGTCAGTGTTTTATTGTTATAATACTTGGCAATTGGAACATACTTTGATTTTTACTTGAAAAATATGTAAATAGTAGTAAAAGCCTAGAAAATTGTAATATGATATTACATTCAATTCCACATTTCTTTCAATAAAATAGCCAAGACAATCCAGTTTATTTAACAAAACAAGAATATTTAGGGTGTATTCAAGAAAACCCATCTCAAAATAAAACCAATTCTGCTATTAATATAGCCACAAGACATCCTATTGCTGTGGTCATAATTAACTGTAATTTTTTAACATAATCTGGTTATGTTAAACTTAAAAATAATATATATTTAAACCAAGTTATTAACTAAAAAGTTAAAATTTTGAACATGGTGGACTAGAATTTTGGACAAAAATCAAAAATAAGTCTACGGCCAAACCAACCTGAACGAGCCTGATCTCGTCTGATTTTGGAAACTAAGCAGGTTTGGGACTGGTTAGTACCTGGATGAGAGAAATCAAAAAACATATTCTACTAAAACAACTACAAGAAGTTGTCGTCTGTATATGTGGGTATTTTGGTATATGTAATAATGTAAAATAAATATTAAGTTGAATAAAAAACTTATGTACATGAAACACTAAAGCTAGGCCAAACTTTTTAAAGAATTTTATTATCAGGGCTAGAGTGGTAGTGCAAGTGGTAAGGCATCTGTCTTGCCCGTGCTAGCCTAGGATGGACCGAAGTTGGATCCTCAGTCTCCCAAGCCAGGAGGGATTTCTGAGCTCATAGCCAGGAGTAACCCCTGAGTGTCACTGGGTGTGACCTAACCTCCCCCAAATCCATTATCATAATTTAAAGTAGTTATAAACAAAAATAAAGGGTCGATCGTACAAACTCCATTTTTGGGTGGTTTTGTTTTGGGACCACACCCAGCAACACTCAAGGGTTAATCCTGGCTCTGTGCTCAGAAATCGCTTCTGGCTGGCTCAGGAGACCAACTGGGATGCTGCGAATTAAACCCGGTTGGCCACATGCAAAACAAATGCCTTATACACTATGCTATTGCTCTGATCCAGCTTCACTCATCTTACGGTTATCTGCTGGAGGTGGCTTCTGTCCTACAGCCATCAGTGGAATTTCGATAAATTCACTTTAGGGAGAGTGGGTTGCATGGGCGATGAAATATGTAAAATAAAATAATGAGACCACACAAAATACATTGTATGGGGTCTCGAATCTGCAATAGACGTGAGACAATTTTACTTTTCAGGCTGACATATAAGCACAACTCTGGTATGCCAGGTATTTCCTTGAATCTTTAGGAGGAACAACACAATGGTACTGGGCCCTAGAATATACATATCAAAAAACTAGCCAATACAGGTGAAAAGAATCCTGAGCTAGCAAGGTAAGGCAAACATGATAAGGGGGTGTTCTCATTTAGCAAGAAGCTTCTTACAACAAAGAAAGAGAAACTGGTTTTGCTACAATTTGGTGACTAGCCCACAGCAACTAGAAAAGAAGATAGAAACATTACCAACTAGTGGGTTTGCATTTAATCTGACCACTATGCTTTTAGAAATGCAGATTTATCTGCCCAGGGGGTGAAACTGGCTGCAGACTTTGGTGCTGAAAATTTCCCTGAGTCAGACTGAGGCCTGTAGTTTTGGCCTGTAGTTTTAAAAGGGAGACTAAGCAAAATGATAAGAAAAGAGATATTTAATGTCACCACATGTTACATATAACAGAAATATAGCCAGTAATCCACATAGTGGTTGTGATTAACATCCTCCAATGGGCCTGTGGCTAAAATATTTCTTGGGGGAATATCAGCTCACTGCACCAGGGAAGCCAATAGACACGTCTGATGGGCTAGCTTCCCCTATAATGGAGACAGTTATCATTTTATATGATTTTTTTAATTTTCATTGGCACTGTGTAAAATAATTTTTTATCTTAATCAACAATGTTATGGGTGAGTATTAAAGATACTCAGGTAAATGTATTATTCTACAACAGGGAGATGGAGCATTATCTTTCACTCATTGATTTTTACATTCACCTTAATGCTTCCTCAAAAAAAATCTAAAATAGCTATATTAAATAAACTTTATGATGAAATAAATTGCCTAAGTAACTTCTTCCTTTTAAATGCCAACTATTACTTCTTAGTGACAATAGAATACATATTAATTAGTCATTTACGAATTACAAAGTTTGGGTTACATACTATGAGACACACTGCAAGTAATTTTGAATAAGGAATATAAAAAGTAGGTTTTTGATTCATTATCCTATCCAAATAACTTCTAATATCCTTCAGCAACATTAAATTACCAGCAGAATTGTTTCAATCCATGTAGTTGCAGAGCTATTACCCCCAAAATAAACAATACCTTATTGACACTCTAATATATTCTGTGCATCCAATCTTATTTTTTTCCACTTGGAAAGACTGTCTTATTTACCATGAACAGAAATGAATGGATTGTTTGCTTTTGTTTTTCACTTGACAAAGCAAAAGAGTGAAGCATGTATGGAAAAAGCTGCTTGCAAGGACAAAGCCACTAGCCCTTTACAGTATTTGGGAGCAGTTTAACCCACAGACATCATGAAAAGGGTGTGACATTGCATTGCCATGCCTTCAAATTTTTATGAGCAGGTTTATGAAAATCTATCTCCCCCTGCTAGTAAAGAGTTCAACACTCATTACCTTCTACAGAATTTAAAATGCAGGAAAACAATGGGGACAGTCTAATATTCTCAGTTGAAACTGAAAAAAAAAGTAAAGTTCTGTTTTAACCCTCAACTGGTCATGATAATGAAAGGTCCTGACATCCTAATCTAGCTGCCCGATGCAGAGAAATGAGGAGACTGAGGCCCCAGCAAATGCTCCAGTAAATCCTTTATTTCTGTCTGGTCAGGGTCAAATGCGTGCCCATAACAGGACAGAGGCAAAAGACCATGTGGTGTTCTACCTTCATTCTTATATACCATAAGAAGAGGGAGGAGAAAGTAAGGGGTAGTGACGACTTCCTTAAGGGTGGGACATCCGCCAAGATAATATGAGTTATTGGTGGGGGCGGTAGTGATGACTTCCTTAAGGACAGGACCTCCACCAAGGTTGGTGGGGCAGGGTAATTATGACTTCCCTTGTCAATCCCCACTTCTTGTAGAAAGGCTTCTTATCCTAGAAGCCAGTGGGATAGGGGAGAATCAAACGCCAAAAAGACCATAAGGGACCATCTAATAGCTCCTTTCTTCTTTTGGCCAGCTCCTCTTGATGGTGCCTGATTCTGTCCTGCACTATTCCCGATTTGTTAGTATAAAAAAAAAAACAAAAAAACATTTTTCTTGCAAAGCCCTCCTTTCTCTGCCAAGATTAAATCTAACCCTCGCCTATTTTTTAATACCACTTCAGCTACGAAGTCGAGCTGGTCCTGCAGATCATTAATAGATTTATATACCCTCTCCACATCTGAAATTATCTGTTCCGAGAGTCTGTCATACCTGTCTATTAATATTGCTATCCCTGCTCCCCCAGTCGCCAATCCACCTGCTACTCCCAAGCCCTACCAGTAGGGGCAGGAACACCACGGCTCACTGAGACTGATGAGTACCACCTAAGAGATCTATGCTAGGCAGAGGGATGGGCTCTGTCCCCGGAATGATGTCAACGTTGGGAAGTACTAATGCTGGGGCACAAATTTCAGTCCAGTTTTGGGTAAAAGAGAGTAAGTCAAATTTCCCCCCACATATCCATACCCATCCTGGAGGTAAGCACCCTGGGCTGGGGGTCAGGTAGGACTTCTGAGCACTAAGCAGCTCCTACCTGACCCTTGTCTACAGATTCAGTGCCATTATGCGAATAGCAAACAGAAGATTCAAAGCTAAAAGGGACTATCTTACAACTAAAAGAAGCAAAGGTTAGATTACCTAGTCAGACAGGGACAGAGGCCAATTTTCCCCCATCTTCATACAAAGCCAACAATCAGCAGCTAAGAAATTTGTGTTTCTTCCAGGATGTTCTGAGTATTCGGATCTAACTTCTCAGCAGGCATCCGGGGTCAGAGGGAGAGATGCCAGGCCACTTAGGCATTAGGGTCTCCACCTCCTTTGTAGCCCAGTCTATGGCCTCCTTCTCTCTTTCCTGTTCTGTTGCCCCACCCCCCATTCGAGATGTAAACTGGTTTCTTTAGGGACCAACAGACCAAGTCTCCCACTTCGGGCATGCAACTAATGGCTCCATAGGGGGACTTATGGCTATTAACTGTCTATTCCCCCTCCCATGCTCCCCCTGTAAGTTTCGGTGAGCTTGGCCACCAGATATGCCTTGTTATTTTTGGTACACTCTCGATACTCCCTATAGCACTGGGAGTAAACTTGATTAAGCTCCACATATCCAGCAGAGCATTCCCCCCCCAAAGAGGGAGGCAAAGGCTGAGGTTTTGCTTTACATACCCATTCCAGCTCCCCCCCCCCATGGGAAGAAGTAGGGGACTGGAGGTAAGCAGTTTTAGTTCCATTGTCTACTGATCGAGTGTAAAGAAGCCTACTGTTGAGTTGATAGCCCCCCCCCCCCCCCTGCAGTCACAGAGGTTTCTATATAGTCTTTTTACCAGCTCATCCGGGTGTATGGCCTGATAGAGTCCTCCCTCAGCAAGTGCCAGGAGAAGCATTGTCAGAGTCAGTGAGCACATCAGGGCTGGAGTGTGCCCGCTGGACCCGAATCTTGAGGGGATTCTCAGTGCGCTCTACTTTCCACTCATCATGGTTGAGATCAGCAGGTTTTAGATGGGAGGCATGAACCCAGGAAGCAATGCCGTCCACCTTAACAGCAGTCGGGGTGATCAGAAGGACAACATAAGGTCCTTTCCACCGAGGCTCTATTGTATGCAAGTGGTGCTGTCTCACCAGGACCTGGTCTCCCGGCTTGAAGGGGTGAGGCACTGTCAGTTCTCTGAGTTCATATGCCTGTCTGAGTCCCTCCAGACTTGGCTTTGTAGGGCAGCGATGGTGGCCAGCCGAGCTGCTAGGGGAGTGGAAGGGGAAGAGAAAACATTATAAGGCTCAGAAAGCATTTGCACTGGGGGGGGGGGGGGTGGAGTGCCATATGGTTGCTGCTGTAGGAAGACCAGGACTGTCTGCCTTTTGTTCTGGTCCTGTGAGCTGACTCAGCTGGATCTTCAGGGCTTTCTTCTTGTTCAGGCTGTGAATTTCACCAGGAAGATAAGGTTTCTTTTCTTTAATCCTGCAACTTAAAAGGCTGTTGGGGTAGAGAGAAAACAATAGAG
Source organism: Suncus etruscus (assembly GCF_024139225.1). Lineage (NCBI taxonomy): Eukaryota > Metazoa > Chordata > Mammalia > Eulipotyphla > Soricidae > Suncus > Suncus etruscus. Next base: position 12,380,331 of record NC_064861.1, on the reverse strand, counting down.
CCCTAAACTTCAGTTGACTTTCCTTCACTGGGTTAGACAGAGATGAAGAAATTTCATATTTAGTAATAATTTTCTTACTTTTAACATTACCAAGGGAAGCATAATTTTTGCGTCTTTCCTTATACTACCCATCTTTTTAAATGTTAGGGTTGGTTTATTTTCGCTACATGCTTCAACCTTGGATAGATAGGCATAATGTTATCTTTAATTGTTAACTTGGCTTATTAATTCCTGTGTCCTTTCTTTTCCCCTTATTTCCCTCATAGCTTTTTCTGATGAGCATTTTGCTCCATGTTTTTCCTAGAAATTTCATCACTCTAGAAGTCATTAAAGGGAACGTGGTCAAAGATCAATTTTTTGTAGCTACTTTAGGCTGGTAAGGGACTGCTGTCTCAATCTCTAGATAGGGTGAAATCTCCTATTTCCCTAAAGGAGCAGTTAACTGGTTCACTTTTGCAGTCTTAACACCTGAAAAGGATCATATCAATTAGATATCAATTAGATTGATATTATATCAATCAAATATTACTTAACCCAATCAGGCCTTGGAGCAGTAAATAGTACAACTTGAATGGCATAGCTGTCCTTATTATCTGTAATGATAACACAAATTAAAACAACAGAAAACAAAGCAGTATAGCATTATTAATAAATACAGCTCTGAGTTACTTTAGCCAGACTAACGTTTGCATTTACAGTTTATGATCTGGTTCAGTACAACTCGTAAGAACATTTTCACATAAGTTACTTCAAAGAAGTGGGTTTTAAGTTAGGCCCACTAGAATTTTAATTAGCTACAAAAATAGTTTTTTTCTCCAACTATACCTTGCACCTTACCACGTATTTGAATAACTTGGCTTTTTCCTTTGCACATATACAGCACTGTTGGAGAAATCTCCATCTGGGACACCCCCATTACTTACAGAGCTTTTCTGAGGATAGGTTGTAGACATAGCAGGTTTATCACGTCACAGTCACTCAGGTTTGGCTGATGAGTTGGTCAGTTCAGCATGAGGATCTTGTGGCTGGATATGGGCATCTCACCCTCTGTAGGAATTTTCAGAGGTGATCTGTCCGTTCCACTCCTTTTCAGGTTTGAAAGAGACTGACCTCGAATCTTCTTTCTCTTGAGAATGAGGGTGGAGGGTGAGAGCAAGGCCCACAGGCTATGGTCAGTTAGTGCTGCTCAAGAATCTTCTAGGAAATCTTCAATTTCCTTACTCAGGCCATTCATCTTTCTATCTTTTCGGTCTTTACAGCCAAACGCTTAAGGGTGCCTAGTTGTCACACCACCTCAACTCCAATTAATCCTCTGAAAGTGGGCTTTGGGGTCCCCTCATTAATTTTAGGGTTTTCTGTCTGCATGGGGGTCACTCCTTATGCAGAGAGGAAAGCCATCTGCTTGTATCTTGTGCAAAACAACATGATGCCATGACATAAAATGGTACTAAAAGGTTCTATAAGAGAAAAAGCAAATATTACTTAAATTTTCACAAAAAATTCTAGAATATTTTCTACAATAAAATCTTTCATTTTTCTATTCTTAAACCATGAACATTTTTACAAAGCCTCTTTGATACAAATATTAATGTTCTTGGTAGCAAATAATGAAAAATTGTAAAATAATATTTTAATCATGCTTAACTCTACATATAGAAGTTTACTTAGTCTTCTGGCCTCGGTTTGCAGGCAGAAGACACCAGCAATTTACATTACACAAATTAATTTTGAAAACTGGAAAGAATGAATGCTCACTACTTCTGGCAGAACATGCTTAAAAACATTTACACTTCCTTTATGTTAACCTAAAGGCATATCAATAATAATCATACAGATTTTTCCTAGTACACATTTTTAATTTCTTTTGCACATCCTTTCTGCATGCAAGTCAAATGCCCTATCTTCCAGCTCCTACTTCTCTCCTTTTTTCTTCACTCATCCTTTGGGAGTGGTTTTGTTGCTAAAAACCACCACATGCACCAAACTCAGACTAGAACTTAGCATTTGGACCCTAGGAACAGCGCTTTAAATTGTCTGCTGCCAGTTTAGAATTACTTTGCTGAATATTTTTGCACCTAGCAGGACCAGATTTTATTGATTCCTTTTTCTTTAGATATTCACAACCTAGTATCATCAAGATTTTCACATTAAGCCACCTTAAAATCCACCATTAAGTTTGGTGAGATAAATTCGACATGGAATTGAGATACTGTAACAATAACATGCATTCATAAAGTCAACAATATTGTTTTAAAAAAAGGCCAACCACAATAATCTTCATTTTTTCCCAATTGTTCATTTTAAGAAACCTTTACCTTAGAAATTTAAACACATAAATTTTTTTCCCTGACTTCCAAACCATTAGCTAAATTTTTCTTTGATATGCAAAAGACGCACTGGGATTATTTTGCCTATACCCACATTTCTCAGCCAGGTGAGTCTGGGAGGACAATAGCCATTGCCCTGGGGCCTCAGTGAATTCCTTCAGGCTGAAGAAGAGTTTAAAAAGCACTTTTATTTTTTTCAGCTAAAAAAAGTGGCCAGTTAGCTCCATTTCTTTCTGGCCTTAATACATGGTAGGAAAGTTAGGTGATTGCAAGTCCAGAAATTCTCCAGGGAAAATTTATCCCTGATGGCCATTGAGAAATCTGGAAGTTTACAATCTCCGTCACCCTCCGCCATGTCCCTAGAATAACAAAACCGGCTTAACACACAATTTCTGACCTGAGGATTTATGAGCTGGACTTAGAATTGCCACAAAGGGGAACAGACAAAGGAGGCAGTCAGAGAGGAATTAAAGGAACAATCAGAGGCACAACTGTAAAATTCACAGACTAATTCCAACAATAAATCCAAGACAGACAGCAATGCCAATAACAACCAAGCTGGTTGAGCTCCATAAATCAAAGGCAGACAACCTCTCCCAGCAGCCCGAGAACATCTTCCCATTGCTTTTAACGACCCCTGAGGTGCCTCCAGGGTCATAACCTATAGCACCAGAGCCTGTCAGCTCGCTACTACTTGGATTCCTCGTCTAGTAGGGGACTTGAACCCTCACAAAGTCTGCTACTACTTGGATTCCACATCAAGTAGGGAACTCATACCCTCAGTCACTAAGCCACTACAAAGTCTGCTTCCCACTGTTCACAGAATACAACATAATCTTAAACTAGGACAGACATGAAGCAAAGCGCACTCACACACATCAGCACTCACCAGGCTGCCTTTTCACAGCTCTGTTCCAGGCAGAATAAGGACTCCTGGCTGGCTCGCCAAATGAAAAATCCGGACGTCCTAATCAATAATAATAATGTACACATAAACATGAATTATTGGTATTATCACTAGTGGAATAAAATGTGCATTCATTTTTTCTGATACATTGTTTCTCAGTGTTATTTTTCTGTTGAGGAAAGTTAAACAGAGCTATTAAAAGGTTAAACCTAACAAAAATATTTCCATCACTTTTTATGAGGTATAATATATTTAAAATTTTTAGTCAAACAATTGTAAGGGGAGATGAAATAACGAAGGGCTTTTCCAGAGTGGAAAAATATAAATAAAACTTTTTTCCATGAGCATCTAATAACTTAGGATTGCAAATACGGTTTGTACTATTTAAAAAGGCAAGATTTTCAGTAAAACATTGAAATGTTCGATTCTTTTAAAAATGTGAACCATCACGAAGAGAGTTGTAGGGGCTGGAGTGGTGGAGCGAGTGCTACCCTTGGATGGACTGAGGTTCTATCCCCTGGTATCCCATATGGTCCCCTAAGCCAGGAACGATTTCTGAACACATAGCCAGGAGTAACCCCTGAGCCATCAGTGTGCCCGCCTGAAAACAATAACAACTACAATGACAACAGCTGACAGACTAAAATACAAAATGAATAAGAACAAGAAAAATAATCTCTGAATTACAAGACTACCAGAAAGTGAGGGAAAAAGGAAAGGCGAAGGACAAGTGGTGGTAGATAAATAGCTGAGAATGTCCTCCTACTCTCTGGAGGAAAGTTGCTGCAGAGATTCAAGAGTCTAAAAAAGAAAAACAAACAGGATGGAGCCAAACAAAACAAGCACTTAGTAATCAAATTCGCAAAAACTATAAGAGAGAAACTACTTAAAACAAAAAGAGAAATAAAAAACCACTCATAGGGAAATAATGTAAGAATAAAAATATCTCCCATGTAAAACTGTACAAGCAAATAGAATGGAGAATATGTTAAAGTATTGACTGAAGAAAAAACTTTCAATTTAGAGTACACTACCCTGCAAAACTCTCGTTTAGATGAGGGAGGAAGGGATAAAATTTCTCCAACAAGAGCTGGCAACATTACTACACTGAACGACCCTGAAAGAGATATTAAAAGGCCACATATATAAATCTGATGTCTAAATATAGAAGTACACAGAAAATGGCAACTTATTCATATTGATATATGATATACCTTTATATCAATAAAATATTCTTGAGTATCTATTGTCTTTTTTTCCCAAAATTTTATTTTTTTCTTTTTAAACACAGGGGATATATTGAACAGACACAGAGATGTGGGGTTATTTCTGGCTGAATGCAGCCTGCCTACCTAGTCATGTTTGTATCAAGAGGTTTATGAAGCACCTGGGTAAAATCTGGTGGTTTTCAAGGCTCTCTGGGGTTCTGGGATGAAACTTGGTCTTCACATTTTCTGGGCATGTGCTCTACCACAGCATTTCTCTCTGTATTCCCACATACCTGTTAATTTGAACCGAGGATTATAATGTTCTTGAAATTGTTAACAAAAAATATCAATAGAGGCAAACATGAATTACTGTTTTATAATTACACTTGTTGGGGACTGTGACCAGTTTGAGGCCATCTTTGCTGTTTTCTCTGCCATTAACCCAGTCTTTTACTTAAAAGGCTGCAAGTAGTTTTTGCTGTTAAGTCCTTGAACTAAAGAGAAAAGATATGAATGCAGCTGCAAGATAAAAATTTAGTTCCAGCCTGAGAAGAGCAAAAGCTGCCTGGTACCTTATCAGAAACTAGGCCTCACTTCTTAAAATCTTCCCAAGCTAACAAGGCTGTTATTAATAAGTATATGTTACCTTGTCTGTTCAAAAAACACTGAGGCTAGCACATCTTTGCCCATCTCCTGTTAATTAGGCAGTTAGGAATGCAGCTAGAAGGTCATAAGACGTTCCCATAGAAACGACACGTCCAACACGACTTGTAAGCCCTCCTGCCACCTAGCCCACTGTCCACTTCCTTATTTTAGAGAATGATTTAATTTCTTTGTTTCTTGTACCCGGAAATATATTCTTGCCTTATATGGAGCAATGTATTGGCTTTCGCGCCAGAAGTATAATTGACATCACCTTGTACTGCCCCTTTTCTCCTTCACTATATAAAAAGAAACTGTAGCCCAATAAACTTGCCTTTGAACAGTGAGATATTGTCTTAGGCCATTTATTATTAACCTCTCTCAGATTTTTTATAGGTGTGGTTGTGATTCTACTCAGCAAAATAGGAGTGCAGTTGTCCAGAAGTCTCCCCAGCTGAATCCTGCTGGCCGGGCCCCTTTGGGGGGGCTTCAGGCACCTGCATTTTGGCGCCCAACGCTGGGCTCGAACCACTGCCACCCTCCGAACGACTCCAGGCCGGCGAATCTAGAGCTCCTTCGTAAATCGCAGGAATACCCCATCCGGGTAGGCGTTGAAACGAGTTAGCCTTTATCAAAAATTTAAAACTGCAGTTTTTTCCAGTCGTTCCGATCGCCGCCCCTCATTGGCTTTTGGGGCTTAGCTCATAGGATACGTTACCATGGGCTCATTTCAGAGTATAGAGCTTAAATTCATTAAAGATATACAGTCTGAATTGAAAAGCAGACATAGAGGTTACCAAAAAAGATATTTGTAATTTTTTAATGTTTTGTTTATGATGTTTGCCAAAAATCTTGTGTTCCGGGGCTATCGCTTTAAATATCTCAGTTCCTCCCTCCTTTAACCCTTCATCTTCACTTCTGCCTGCAATCTCTGTGCTGAAATCCTAAAAGAAAGCCCGCAGCTTTTTTTTTTTCTCTCTTCCCTGCGCTGTAAAGCTCTTGCCAGCTGGCGGGCGAAAATTCTGGTCTCTAAGCTCTTAAAGGCGCAGTGCACATTTTCCAAACCCCAGCTTGTCAGCAGCTCTGTGCCTAAGAGTCACTCTCCAAAGTCTGTGTTACAGCAACTCCCACACACGTTGCTGCTTTCTGCCCCCTCCCTACAACCTGCCTGCTCTCCTTCCTAATGGCGAGGACCTTCCCCCGCCTCCACCTCAACAGCCCTCCACTTCCCTGACTAATGCTTCTAACACTTCCTTTGCCTCAAAGCTAAAAACTGAACTGCCCTTAAAGATCTCCCTAGTGCTTCTCGTCTATACCCTGCCATTGCCTCAGCTCCGTTACAAGAGCTCGACTCACACGATGTTCAAACACTGGAAGAACAAGCCCCTTACACGCTCTCCTGCTTAGAATCTAAAAGCTGAACTCTTTGTCTCCTGGGAAGCTAACTTTTTTTCTCTTTCCACTGCAAAGTCCTTGCAGACAGGCAGGAATTCTGATCTCTAAGCTCATATAGCTGGCCTCGCCTCTTTTCATACCTTAAAGGCACAGCACACACTTTCCAAGTCCCAGCTTGCCAACATGGCTCTTGCTGCCCTTTGTGCCTGGAAGTTGCTCCCCAGAGCCTGCATTCCAGCAGCTCCCCCACACCGGCAACAAACTGTTGCTGCTCTCTCCCCCCGCCCTTTCTGAAAGTCTTCCCCCGCTTGCTTAGCAGCCCCCGCCGCCGCTCTCTTCTCAAACGCACCTCCCCTCTCACCACTCCCCCTCTTAAAGCTATAGAAATGAAACTACTTGGCCGAATTAAAAATCTTAAACAAATCTTAAGCCTTCAAAAACAAACTGCTTCTCTTAATGCACAAGTTTCTGCCCTTCAGGATTTCCCCCCACCCTACTGTCCAGGCTGCCACTTCAGCAATCAGCAAGCAGGGCGGAAAAAAACCCCCCCCCCCATCCCTTAGAATAGGAATGCAGCCCTAAAATGTTTTTCTAAGATAAAGACCACAACTGGTAAAGTTATAAGGATTCAAAAACTGCTCATGTGATATATATAGTAAAAAATTGTCAGAATCTTGTTGTGTTTCATAAGAAGCCTCAAATAACTGTGAAGTTTGTAAATTAAATTATGCAGCATAAATGTGCCTTTTCTAAAAGCATTTGTGTAATTAAGTTTTGTGCATTGGGTGTTGTACTTATTAAAACATTGGAAATTAAAAAACCTTCTAAATTCAGGTCTGTAAGAGTTAAAAAATATTCTCTAGGCAGAAAAAGCAACAAGGAGATAACAGCAACACTCCCTTTTTTCATGCCTCTCAGAAATTTTACAACAAGGTCATAATTCTGTCACTTGACTTGTAATAGCAAAATATTGGTAAAAGAAAATCTTCTTGGCGTTTTGAAATCCAAACGAACACAAAAGTGTTAAATTTAAGTCTTTTATATTTCTATTAAAATTATTTTTAATCTTAACAGTATATGAAGTTTGTAAAGTGGTTCATGTCATAGGCATTTTTTAATAGCTTAAGCTCCTTAATCTGCATTTAAATATTTCTTATATTTTGTCTCTTTCATTGCTCTTTCCTCTCCATGTTTGCTAGTCAAATCTAATAGTCAAATAACATTTTGTAACATTTCTAACTTTGTTTTTAAGTAATAATTTGTAAATATAACACAGGTGTCTTTCTTACCTCTGCATTGAAATAAACAGCAAAACTCCTTTGTTAAAATTACTGCACATGTTTACAAAGTTAATTCTTTAAAAACTAAAATATTACAAGTGAGCAAAATAAGTTGGTCAGCTTTCCTTAACAATAGTGTGTAAACATTCCAAAACTCTAGACTAAGCTTAAGCTCTTTTAAATGCATAATAAATATAGAATAATAGCCTTGCCATTTAAAAAACTTAAACCAAATAGTCTATACCTTACAAGCCGTTACACAGTTCAAACAGTGGCATAATAGCCATTTCAAAAACAAAAACAATGTAATAACTAGTTAAATAAATTTGTTCACAAATTATTGTTCATAAACTTAAACCTTAAGTAGCTTTATCCCTTTTCTCAATTTCAAGCTTAAATTTAAACTCAAAGGTAAGTACAAATAATTTTACATTTTCCAAGTTTAATCTTAAATTGTCTCTGTTTATGTTGTGATTAACCCTTTTTAAAATAATATTGTTAATTAGTATCACATAAGTAACTAAATTTTATAAGCAAATTAAACAAGTATTAAATATAATTTTGGTCTTCAGTTCTAAGTGTGTAAATACATCAAATGCCTTTAACTATATTTTATAATAATCTAAGCATTTAGTTAATTTGGTATATAATATTTTTTACAAATTATTCACTTAAAGTCTGCAAAATATAAACAGTTGTTTGTTTTTTAAAGTCAGTTTTTTATACCTTTAATAATCATAGTTCATGCTCTTGTGTTTGATCATAAAAATTTTAACACTTTATTGCAGCTGTCTTACTGTTCTACTGTAAAACCAATTTAAATAAAACCTATTCATTTACAGCAACTGTTTTCATACTTCAAAGCAAAAACTCTTTCTACAGTGCTCATTAAGCATTTTACTTAATGTTTTAAACTTCAAATTAAAATTGTTTTAAAAATGTTTTGTGTTAAATCTAAACCTTAAAATTTATTTTCAGCAAAGTTCCACTCCATCTACATTAAGTACTTCTCAAAACTAAAAAAAAAAAAAAGTTTTTCTACAAAAAATTTTTTTTCCTTCTCACAAACATGCTAGCTAAATATTTAAAAGCGCTTGTCAATTTTTTATAAAAAAGTTTTGGATCGATCCTTTTGTCTGTTTATGTGTGTGTTGTAATGAATGAAAGTGGCCACAATGTTGTGTTTAGTGTTGTTTTGTTTTGTCTGTTTATTTGTTATCCCTACCTTTTATAATAATACAATTTTCAAAGCCTTATCCATTTTTCAAATTTCAATTAATTTTTTCAACCTGGTTCGGTCTAGTCAGTTCACAAACTGGCATGTTACAACTAAAAATCATGTGTTAAAATAATGTATTAAGCTAGCTTTGTCCTTCTGACAACATGGCAGAAAGTGTAGGAGATGGTAAACCCCAGATTTCTCAATGGCCATCAGGGATAACTTTTCCCTGGAGAATTTCTGAACTTTGCAGTCACCCAACCTTCCTGCTATGTGTAAGTTCAGGCCTATAAAATATGTATTTATGGCTAAAAAATAGCATCTAGCTTTAAAATAATAACTAAAAGTTTAAGAAAAATCATTTAAGTTCAGTTTAAAAATCATTTAAAGTTTCAGTTTTTTGAAAAATTGGCAATTGTTAATTATAAAAAGTTTTTTAATGTTGAAGTCTAACAAAAAAATTTCCGCAGCCTTCCACAGTCCTGTCTTCATCCACTTCAAAAGAGCCTGTCACCCCCTGCTAGCCCACCATTCCTGCCAGACCTGTTTCTAACTGACTCTGCCTAAAGAAAATGCTGAAATTGGTACTCTGCCTGGCTGTCCTTGATGCCCACTGCCACCAACCACCCCCTTCAAACCAAGGCTTCATTAATTTGTTTGCTCTACTTAACTCCCTTGCAAGACAATGAACTCTGCCTGCTTCCTCACCCTTCCAGCCCACGCTGTCCTCCAAACCCCCCTTCTCTTCTCAGCTCATCCTTGTCATAATCAACGCTTTCGCCCTCCGTCCAAACGCAGACGCCTCCAGTACCTGCTACTCACCCATTCCACCGTTCAAACTGCCTCATCAGAAACCTATCGCCGCTAACATCGTTGTTTCATCCACCACCGTCCAAAATGCGTGCCCTCCTGTTGCTGTTGCTGTTCCAGCTCCCGCCTGTCTGCCATTCCCAGAACAACAATCGCTACCGAGTCTTCAACTACACTTGGCAAATCATTAATGAAGCTGGCGACGTCGCTAACCAAACGTCCATCCTCTCCACCTCCATTCCTTGGCCTACTCTGCACGTCGATTTTTGTGCCCTCGCCATGGGTGCCAGCTCTTACTGGGGCACCCCTAATTTTCGTCTGCCTCAACCCCGCGCTATTAACAGTCATAATTACTTCGCCCTCCCTTCCGCTGGTTGCAATTCTGTTTTTCGCCGTAACCGCTTGAGATACCACTTCTCCACCTTCTATGTTTGCCCAGGACATCATCGCCCACGTTCCACCAACTATAAATGTGGCGATCATCACCAATACTTCTGCGCTTCATGAGGTTGTGAGACCACTGAAACTACCTATTAGAAACCTTCATCTTCCTGGAACTTCATCACCGTCTCTCGCCCCCCACTCACTCGTCCTCTTCCCAGCTGCGATGCATCCTCTGCTACCCGTGGTTGGTGTAACCCCCTCATCATCGAATTTACTGCTGCTAGACGTCGGCATCACTAGACTCAACCCGTTCAATGGGGACTCAGACTTTACATTAGGCGTACCGACCCTGGACTTCTTTTTTCCCTCCGTTTGCTTAAACAGGTGCCGAATTCTCACCCCCTCGCCGTTGGTCCTAACACCTTTCTTCATCCTCACTCAGGTTCATCACACTTGCCTTCTCCTCCTTTTCCTCTTCCATCTGCATCTTCTTCTCTCAGACAACTCACTTTGCCTTCAGGTCCTTCTCCGTCCTCTCAGGTTATTCTCAATCTCATAAATGCTTCTGCTCTTGCCCTTACAGATCCTGCCTATGAAAGATGTTGGCTTTGTTTTTCTCCTCAACCTCCTTTCTATGAAGGTGTTGCAGTGTTTGGCAACCTTTCCTCTACCTCCAACCCCTCTGACCTCCGTTGGAACACACAACCTCAACATGGCATTACAGTCGGTCAAGTCGTAGGCTCTGGCCTCTGCATTAAGCCTAACGACTCCCTGCTTCCTAGCCAATTACTTAACGTATGCAACGAAACTATTGACATCTACAATTCTCCCTCTTCACATACTTATCTATTAGCTCCCAATGGTACCTACTTTGCCTGTGCTTCTGGCCTTACTCCTTTTATCATTCGTTCTTCTTTTTTCCTTTCACATGACTACTGTATTCTCGTTATTCTCATTCCAAAAATCACCATTCACTCAGAATATACCTTTCCCTTTCCCGGCACCTCACCCTATACATATTCCTCTCAATCTCTCTCTCGACAACGCCGTGAGCCCTTCACTTCTGTTACACTTGCAGTTCTCCTTGCTGTTGGCGCTACTGGCGCTGGCACTGGTATCTACTCTCTTGTATCCTCTCAATCCAACTTTCGCGTTCTCACCCAAGCAGTTGAACAAGATATTAATGAAATCAAAACTAGTCTGCAATTTCTCACAGATACTGTTAGTTCCCTTGCTAATGTTGTTCTCCAAAATCGTCGTGCTTTAGATTTTGCCCTTATGAAAGAGGGGGGAGTCTGTGTAGCCCTTAAGGAACAATGTTGTATTTTTAAAGACAAAACTGGATTAGTTAGGAACAGTGTTCAACATATTGGTGATGGTATAAAAGATTTTGAGAAACATTTCAATGAAGAACAAGGTTGGTACCAGGATTGGTTTTTCTCTTCCCCTTGGCTCCACACAATCTTGTCCACCGTTGTGGGCCCTCTTATTAGTCTCATGCTGCTCTTTTCTCTTGGCCCATGGATTTTCCGCAAAATCACTGCCTTTATTAAGAACCAGGTGGATGAACAGGCAAAAACCTCTATTCAGGTTAACTACCAGCATCTAACCCCGTGTGACTCCTGTGAAAACTTGGCTCTAGTCACCAAGCCGCCTTTCCAGCCACTAAGTTTCCAGGAGATAGAGCGCATAGCTAACAGACGGAGCTCGCTCCGGCACTTGTGCTCTCGGCTGTGGAGACACCTACGACGGGATTAGCAAGGTCCCAGTTAGGGCACGGCCCTAAAAGGCTACAGCGCATAATTCGGATCTCTGTGCACACCCACGGCGCCTGTAGCCACCTTTTCAATGCGGCTTTGGCCGTGTCCGACCTGGTCAAACCTTGTAGCCTAAGACACGGATCTACCACCCGCTCACGACTTTCCTTCTTTTATTAGAAGAGAAAGGGGGAGATGTTGGGGACTGTGACCAGTTTGAGGCCATCTTTGCTGTTTTCTCTGCCATTAACCCAGTCTTTTACTTAAAAGGCTGCAAGTAGTTTTTGCTGTTAAGTCCTTGAACTAAAGAGAAAAGATATGAATGCAGCTGCAAGATAAAAATTTAGTTCCAGCCTGAGAAGAGCAAAAGCTGCCTGGTACCTTATCAGAAACTAGGCCTCACTTCTTAAAATCTTCCCAAGCTAACAAGGCTGTTATTAATAAGTATATGTTACCTTGTCTGTTCAAAAAACACTGAGGCTAGCACATCTTTGCCCATCTCCTGTTAATTAGGCAGTTAGGAATGCAGCTAGAAGGTCATAAGACGTTCCCATAGAAACGACACGTCCAACACGACTTGTAAGCCCTCCTGCCACCTAGCCCACTGTCCACTTCCTTATTTTAGAGAATGATTTAATTTCTTTGTTTCTTGTACCCGGAAATATATTCTTGCCTTATATGGAGCAATGTATTGGCTTTCGCGCCAGAAGTATAATTGACATCACCTTGTACTGCCCCTTTTCTCCTTCACTATATAAAAAGAAACTGTAGCCCAATAAACTTGCCTTTGAACAGTGAGATATTGTCTTAGGCCATTTATTATTAACCTCTCTCAGATTTTTTATAGGTGTGGTTGTGATTCTACTCAGCAAAATAGGAGTGCAGTTGTCCAGAAGTCTCCCCAGCTGAATCCTGCTGGCCGGGCCCCTTTGGGGGGGCTTCAGGCACCTGCATACACTTACTTTTATATGCATACAAAATTTTAATATGTTATCTCAGGGGTAAAAAATGATTATTCATCCACAAGATTAACATTGAAATAATATTGTTAATGAAAATATTTTTGTAATACAACAGCAAAATAAGTCTAACAATATTCAACAGTGGCTGACAAATATTGCCTGTCAAACTGTAATGTCAAAGCCTCCCTTAACTGAACAAATTCTATTAATTTGCTTTAAATTTGGCAAAAGACTTACTGTTAGAAACACAATGGCAGACACTTTATTAGGGGTCCAGCTGGTTCTCTTAAATGGTTGAATTCAACCCAGAATCTACCACAGATATGTTCCCTTCTGTTCGTGGTTCAGGTATAATCCAGTATTCATTTTGGGTCTGAAATGGAAACCAATTATGTATATTCTATTTACATACAGAGTCACTTCAAAGATGCTGCCCCAAAGAGCGAGATTTTCTTTCTTTTTTTAGAGTTGAAATCCATTTGTAAAATAAAGCCATAATTAGAATGATGTTATTCAATGATTTGCACATTCCAGTTTTTTGTTTACTTTTTTGAAAATAATTTATTATTTAGTAAAAGCAAAATTATTTGAGTGAAAAATATTTTTCTGTCTAGAATCATTTTTTTCATAACATTTTCTGCAACAAATGTGTGTTAATATTGCTGGATATGGAAAAACTCAAATCAAAGGTAATGTACTAAGACACTTTTACAGAAATCTTAAAAAACATTACAAAAAACAGAATAGTGTTAGTGATCAGAAGAATAAGTTACTATATAACAATAAAATTTGTTTTATTGGAGATATTGTTTATAGGAGATAAAACAATATTGTTTATATGAGATATATTGTTTATAGGATATTGTTTATATTGTTTATAAAATATTGTTTATAAGAGATATAACAATAAAATATTTTATTTATATGTTTATAGAGATAATTTTAATGTTTGTGGAACCCAAGTAATCCACTACTTTTTATGCCATCATTGTTACACTATAACACCATTGTTTAATTTTCTATTAATAGTAGATAACATTACAAAACTTCAAACAGAAGTTTATTTTCTAGTTTATTTTGTAAACATATTGCTCACTTTTTTCTTCTTAGGAAAAGAATTTATACTTTGATCATCTTTCAATGATTCATTGCTAAATTCACGTATCCCTCAAGCATTTATCAACACCCAGATATTCCCAGTTGTAAATTCTAATGATAGCAAAAAAAAAATAATAATGCCAAGTACAAATCTTTCTTAGAAGATCTGAAGCAAAAAATGAGAATTATAATATAGGCTCAAATTATAATACATGTTTATAATTCCTATAGAAAAACATAAATAATAAAGTCAGAAAATCATATGGTGATCCTGGAAAAAAATAAAGAAGTTCTGAATATTTGGTCAGTGAATTTAACTTCTCCAGAGGAGATATATATTTTTTTGAATCACGAGTTTGGAGAGGTAAGTAAAAGAGTAAGTTGTTTGTGGTTGCTGAGGAAAAAATATTTCTACCACAGAAACACAAGATCAAACATAAAATAACACATCTAAAATAATGCTATTTTGTCGAGAATAACAATGAGTTTATATAACTTGCTTCTAATTCAAAACTCAAATTGGTTACCCATATTCAAATATTTCAACCATATAAATAAGTGGCATAAAATGCAGTTATTTAGTCATACACTACTCAAAAAAAAATGAAAAACTTATGCCTCTACTGGGTGATTGTGTGTATGCAAATTTGACGTAAAGCAACCTTAGTAATAACATTAATAGAAATTAGAAATAGTTAATCAAATACTATACTGAGGTCTCAAGGAAATGTCTTTGATCATGAGCAGAACACAAATGAATGTATCATTGTTTCAGATCCTCAGGTACTTTGATGGTACTATATATGACCATGTTTCTCCCTGCTTCTTTTCTTCTCCACTTTCTTCTTTTTCCTCTTCTTCCTCCTCCTCCTCAATTCAATCTATGTCAAATAAAACTCACACTGATCATTTCTCTTTAGGAAAGGAACTTTGATACATAAGATGCAACAGATAATACTACATAGGGTAGCCTCTCACACAGGTAAGCCTCATTAACACATTGTTGAGTACTTGAGATGTGAAAACTAAATGTATCCTAAATTGCTCTAACCATTACCTAAAACTGAAAACTTCATCAGGCTAGGCCCAACTCCATCACTGAAAAAATGCCTAGAAACTGGGAAAACCTCCCAAATCCGATGCACAGAACCAATCTCTTTTATTTTATTTAGTAAAAAATTTTAAATTTATTTGTACTATATTTACATATTTTTCTGTTGTCCTCTGTCTTATCCTCTGCTCTCTCTTCCTCTCTTTCTTAAGCTAATTATTTATCTTAGCTAAGCTAATTATTTTATCTTAATTATCTTAAGTCAACCAGTTTTTAAGAGCTCAGATCCATCCTATTAGGGTCAGACCTCTAACAACACTTAGAACTGATCACTCATGTATGTTTTTATGTAGGCATGAGTAAATAGAAATAGGACTCCTCTATGAGAGACAAACCTAAATTGTAAACTATCCATTTCTATAGTATATACAGCCCCTTTTATACACTATCCCACCTCCTCCCTTCAGAAAACCCACTCTCCCTTCATCCCCAATCCCAATCTGATATCCCGCCTTATTAATGAACTTTACCCTGTTCTTAACCCATTAGGTTATCAAGACCAACATTCTGGCCCAATAAGCCATCAACAAGCTCCCAAGTGAAGGGATACCCACTCAGCCCCACATCTGTGCACCCAAATGCACCAGCAACATAATATAGCACCACTTCTTGCAAAGGCATACTAAAAAAGGGAAAATTTTATGTATAGAAACAAGTTCATCTACTAGGAATAAGAACTCATACATTTTATAATACAGGGACACATCCCACCTTGAACATATATCATGTGGACTCAACTTAGAATCCAGGTGATTAGACAGTGACTGATCAACCTGAACCCTAAATCCCAGACATAGAACTGATACAGTTCTCCGCAACAACTTCAGGAACCAAACTCCCTATGGGACATTCTAAAAACTGCTCTGACACCAACATGGGCCATTTTTGATCTGACATCCTAACAATGACAAAATTGCAACAACTTGACTTAAGAGCAGGTTGTCTTACCTCACCACCTAATGATAAGATGAAAATAGAAGACACCTCATTCTTTGATCTGTGCAAAATCCTAGATCTTTATCTACAGAAGGCTGACTCTGACTACCATGACTAGGCACAACTTATTCTGGGACAAATAAAACTGTTCCTAGTCTAGGCTTTAGACTCTGATCTGTACAATAACCAAGATCTCTAATGCCAGAGGTCTGACTGAGTCAACTACAACTGAGCAGATGTTCTGGAAACAATGAAAGACTTTAGCCTAAGCTTTGTCCTAAGACTGTTGTGAAAACCAAGACCACTAACTACAGGATTGATTAAAACAACAGAGATGGAACAGAACGTCTAGTACTGTAAAGAAGGACACCAGTCTAGGCTCACCTTATGACCTGTTCAAAGACCAAGAGTTCTAGCTACAGAGCCTGGTTTTATCATCCACGATTGACCAGAAAGTTTCTAGCCATCATAAAAGCACCTAGCTGAAAGAATCGAGCATTTATGGAGCCTGTAGTTATTCCCATGACTGTACACTTCAAGAACAGAGAAATCTGTATCTCATAAACCAAGGAAATTCCCCCAATTTTTACTGTGCTTATGCAAAAAAGAAAAAAAAATAGCACAAATTATTTTTTGGTTTTGTTGTTGTTTTCTATTTTCCCTGCTTTTTTCTTTTTCTTTCTTTTTTTTTTTTTCCTTTTTGCGATTTCTTATAGTTATAGTGTGGATTTTGTCTTTATTTTTGTGGTGCTTTTCAGGTTTTTTGTTTGATATTTTTTTCCTTCTAACAGAACCTCATAACTTGAACTATCTTGTTCTGCCTCACAAATTAAGGGAAAAATAATGGATGGTAACAAGACAAAACAGTCATATGCACATTAAGTAGAAACAAAAAACAATCCGACTTAAACACCAAATCCAAAGCCAACAAAAACAGAATAAATACCGAATCTACAACAAGCTAGACACAGAGGGGAACACTTATACTGGCAGCCCATTGGGAGTGTAAAGGAGGGGGATACGGAGCAGGGCTCCTGCTAGGAGCAGGGCTGGAGGTAGGACAACATTGGTGGTGGAAATGCCCCTGATTCAATGTCACTATGTACCTAAAATATTATAGTGAAAGATTTATAATTCACTTTGGTCAAAATAAAAATTATTATATAAAAAGTATTTATATGTCTTCATTGCTAAGGTTTATTCACAATAAAGAAGAAAAAGTAGAACAACAAGAAGAAGAACAACAAGAAGAACAAGAATCAAGCAAGCAAAAAAATGGGAGGAGTCTTTCTAGAGTCTATAAATATCAATTTAAGAGAAGAAAGGGAAAAAGAAGAAAAGCATAACAAAATACAAAAAAATAAACAAAATAACACTGAAAAGTACCACAGCAATAAGCACCACAGCAAGACAACAACCAAATAATATCCATAGTCATGAGATAAAAACAAAACACAAACAAAACAAAAAAAGAAGCAACAACAACAAATTAATTTGTGCTTTTTTTTTTTTTTTTTTTTTTGCAAAGGCACATATACAGGGTTTCTCAGCTCTTGAAGTATACTGTCATCAGAATAACACCGGGCTTTGTACATGCTCTTATTCTCTCCCCTAGGTCCTTTTGTGATGTCTGGAAAATTTCCTCTCAGTCATGAATGATAAAATCAGAGCTCTGTAACTAGAGATCTTGGTATTTGGGCAACTCAATGGATGGAGCCTAGGATGAAATTTTTCTTTATTGTATTAGAAGTTATGTTCCATCACTGTTAATTTAATCAGTCTTCTGTAGTTGGTGGTTTTGGTTTTTGCACTGATCCTAGGACAAAGCCTAGGATAGAGTCTTTCATTATGTTTCCAGAAGTTCTGCTCAGTTGCAGTTGTCACAGTCAGGCCTCTGGAACTAGAGATCTTGGTTGTTATACAGGCCGTAGGTCAAAGCCTAGACTAGGGTCTTTTTTATTGGTCCCAGGATAGTTTCTAACCAGTTATTGTTGTAATAGTTAGTCTTCTAAATTTAGAGATCTTGGCTTTTGCACAGATGAAAGGATGACTTGTCTTCTGATTTCGTCTTATTTTTAGGTGCTGAGGTATGACAATCTGCTCTTAGACAAAATTGTTGCCATTTTCTCATTGTCAGGAAGTCTAATCAAACTGGCCCTTTTTGGTCTCAGAGCAGTATTAAGCGTGTCCCAGACTTAAACACCAAATCCAAAGCCAATCACGACAAAATTAATAAACAATCTACAACATGCTAGACACAGAAGGGACCACTTATACTAGAAGCCTGGGAGATAAATGAGGGGTATATGGGTTGCATTCTGGGAACAGGGTTGGAGGGAGGACAACATTGGTAGTGGGAATGCCCCTGATTCAATCTCACTATGTATCTAAAATATTACTGTTAAAGATTTGTAATTCACTTTGATCAAAATAAAAATTAAAAAAATAAAAATAAATAGAATTACCCCCCAAAAAAGAATGTCTATGAGGGAGTTTGGTTGCTGGAGCTGTTGCGGAGAACTGTGTCAGTTCTATGTCTGAGATCTAGTATTCAAGATTGGACAGTCGCTGCCTAATCACATGAAGTCTAGGTTGGGGCCACATGTCCTACATTCAAGGTGGGAGGAGCCCCTGTATTGTAAAATGTATGAGAATTACCCCCCAAAAAAGAATGTCTATGAGGGAGTTTGGTTGCTGGAGCTGTTGCAGAGAACCGTGTCAGTTCTATGTCTGAGATCTAGTATTCAAGATTGGACAGTCGCTGCCTAATCACATGAAGTCTAGGTTGGGGCCACATGTCCTATATTCAAGGTGGGAGGAGGCCCTGTATTGTAAAATGTATGAGTTCTTTTACCTAGTAGATAAGTTTCTATATGTAGAATTTCCCCATTTTAGTGTGTCTGTACAAAAACAAATGGTGTTATATATTGCTCTTGCATTTGGGGGTGAAAGTTTCAGGCTCCATCATCTCTATGCCTTGGTTTTGACTTGAACTTTAATCCTGGGAAAGTTTTTTCCGTGTAGGTTTTTTGTACAAAGCAGAACAAAAACAGATGAAGTTAAGGAGAAGAATGAAAAAACAAGACAATATGTATATAAAGGAAATAATAAATTAAAATGAGTTTAAATAAAGTAATTAAGGGAACAAAGTGATGGAGGAGACTACCTTACATTTGGGGACAAACAGGTTAAGAGGATAGAGGTCTTAAACTTATAAAGAAAATATACACTTCCCCATTGTCTTTTGAAATATTATTGTGGGGGGTGGAATCCAGGGCACATCTTCATCCTGGTCTTGTTGATTCTGAGAAATGAGTTGTGGCAGAAAGGGCTTGGGTAGATTTCTTGAGCTGGGGTCCTTCTGGAGCCAAATCTGGTATCAAGCAACA
The DNA here is from genome assembly GCF_024139225.1 of Suncus etruscus. NCBI lineage: Eukaryota > Metazoa > Chordata > Mammalia > Eulipotyphla > Soricidae > Suncus > Suncus etruscus. The sequence goes on along the minus strand of NC_064861.1, from coordinate 12,360,906 downwards.
GTCCACATTTGGAGGGGGGTGAGTAGGAGGGCCACAGAGCATGAGTCAGCAGGAGTGTTGGTTCTAGGTTCTTACACAAGCTCCATCATATCTGTGCCTTGGTTTTAACATGAGTTATAATCCCAGGAAAGACTTTTTCTTTTCAGTTTCTTTTTCATGTAGACCAAAATGGGTGAAGTTCAGGAAGAAAAGAAAACAGAGACTAGTCAATATACATATAAAATATATAAAAAAGAATATATATTCACATATATCTATATAAAGGTAAAAGATAAAAGTGAGTTTTAAAAAACTAAAAGAATAAATTGATGCAGGAGACTTCCTTACTTTTTGGGGATAAACAGGTTAAGAGGTAGTATTAAATAAAAAAGCTTGTGAAGGAAATATAAACTTTCCCATTGTCTTGAGATATTATTGTGGGGGGGGTGGTTGAGTACGTCCTGTGATATCAGTCTATTGTTCACAGTTGACTATTCCAGTGGTCTGTTGGATCCTATGTGTCAGCTACTAATAGAGGATGTATACCTGAAAAAAAGGGTATCCGAGATTTCAAATTAGGGTGTCCACCCTTTGTATGCAAAAGCCCCTGTGTACAGAGAAGCTGAGAGGTTATTTTATATCTCATAAGATTAAGGCATTAAAACACATTCTTAGGAAACATTGACTCTGGAATCTCTGGCTTCCAATCATATTCTTCAAATGTATCTGTATATAAGATCCCCAAGACATTATTATAGGCTTTTGTAGTAACATGTTGGTTATATACTTGTTCAGTCTAAACCATTGTTTTTGTTATTGCTGGTTTCTTTATGGTATAATGGATAGTTGAGCCTTTATGCTGGTCCTCTTCCACTTGCTTTGAACACTTTACATGTAGATGTAAATGCGACATGTACATCTACAGTGCTTGGAGTTTCTACACTATTAAACCATTGTATTTGTTCTTGGAGTATTACATGTATATTAGATATATTTTCTAAGTATCTCAGAAAAGTGCCATCATTCTGGATTTATCCTTCATCTTCTGGCTTCATTTAACATCGTATTTTGTAGATCCATCCATTTTGCTGCAAAATCCATGATTGTATAATTTCTAACTGCTATGAAGTATTCCATTGTGTATATAAACTACATATTCATGATCCACTCATCTGTTGTTGGGCATCGAGGTTTGTTCCAAATCTTGGCTATTGTACTGAGTGCTGCAATAAATAGTGGGGTGCAGCGCATACTTTGGAATGAATGTCCTTGCTAATTGGGGATAGAAACCCAGCAGAGCAATTCTTGGGTTATACGGCAGTTCTATTCTGAGTTTACTGAGCATGCTCCACACTGTTTTCCATAGGGATTGGACCAGGGGGTATTCACACCAGCAGTGGATGAGAGTTTCTTTCTTACCACATCCACACCAGCAGAGATTGTTCCTGTTATTTTTGATGTGAGCCATCCTCACTGTGTAAGGTGGTACCTCATTGTTGTCTTGATTTGGATTTCCCTAATGATGATTGAAGGTGGCATGTTTTCATGTGTCTGTTGGCTATCTTTCGGTCTTCCTCTGAGAAGTTTATATTCATTTTTTCTCCCCATTTTTCTATGGCTTAGATTCAATTTTTTTGAGCCCATCTTTCTGAGTGCTTTGTATATCCTAGATATCAGCCCTTTATCTGATGTATTGAGTGCAATTTTTTCTCATTCCATTAACAATCTAGTATTAAGTAGAGTTTCTTTTGCCATGCAAAAACTTTTTTTACTTTGATGTAGTTCCATTTATTTAGGTTTGATGCTAATATTCTTGTCATTGGCATTCTAGCCTCAAAGACTATTTTTATATTTAGGTCTTGGAATGCTTTGCCTATTTTTTCCCTAATAAACTTTATAGATTCGGGTCTGATTTCAATGCCTTTAATCTAGTTTGAGTTGACTTTTGTGTAGGGTGTGAAGTATGGATCAATCTTTAATTTCTTACAGTTGGTTATCCAGTTGTTCCAACACCATTTGTTGAAGAGTCAGTCTTTTTTCCATTTCAAGTTCTTGACTCTATTGTCAAATATTAGGCGACTATATTTGGGGGTTTATCTCTGTATATTCTGTTCTAACTCACTGGTCTGAGATGCTGGCTTTGTTCCAGTACAGTGCTGTTTTGATCACTATGGCTTTGTAGTAAAGTTCAATTTAGGTAAAGAAATGCCACCCAGATTCATGTTTTTCTGAATGTATTTGACTAACCTGAGTCATTTGTGGTTCCAAATGAATTTTATATTTGCTTGTTCAAGGTCTTTAAAGAAAGAAGTCTGAATTTGCATAGGAATTGCATTAAATCTATATAGAAGTTTAGGTAAGATAGTCATTTTGACTATGTTAATTCTACCTACCCGTGAGTGTAGGATGTTCTTCCATTTCCTTAAGTTCTCTTTAATTTTTTTTTTTGAAGTGATTTGAAGTTTTCATGGTATAGGTCAATGGTGGGCAACCTTTTATTTCAACTGAGCCAAATCTCACCAAAACCACGATTAAATTTTATTTTGAGAGCCATATTTTTAAAACCAAAAATACATAGGATGGTACACTGTTTTTAGTTTCAATAACTTTTTATTGAGAATATTCTGCATGCAAGTATCCATAGAGGTCGGGAGGATACAAATAACATAACTAATAAAACAAAAACTTTAGAACAATATTATTTATCGATAACATTTAATTCCATAAAATGTGCCTTACAATGTAGGGAAAATTATATCCTGACAATGACTGACAAAGTCACAAACACTAATGTGAACATTAGCCTTACATTTCCTTGGATAGTTTGAGTAAGTCAGGTTTATATATTGTTGTTTTTAATTTTCACATGATTCCAGGTTCTCATCGATGAGACAATTTCTCAATTTACTCTTGATAAGATTCATGCTTGAAAATGATTGTTCACATAAATATGTAGACCCAAAAAAGGAAAGAACAGCAAACACTAGCTTTTTTAGTTGATTATATGAGTCAGGAATACTATTCCAGGGGTTAAAAATCAACATATCTTCCTTCTCCAGGTCTTTCAAAGCAGACCACTTATGATGTGGACTAAATAGCAATTGACGAGTCTTGTGACTTAAATGATCCAACTCAAGTTTCACTTTTTGTAAGATTTATGTCAGCTACAGGTCCTAAGGAAGAGCTTTTAGGATTATTGCCACTGAAAGGTCAAACATGTGAGAGAATATAGCAAATTCTGTAATTGGTTGCATTGAAAAAATTGCTAACCATTTGTGTTTCTCCAATCTTTCTAAATTAGCACAAAGACATTTAAATTTTGAGCTCCACAGTTCTTTGGTTTTTAAATCCAGCAATTGCATTTAAAAGTTGCCAATGTCAATATTAAAGGTAGAAAAATTTAATTTTGTTACAGTGGCATCCAGAATTTTTGTTAGAACCGCCAATGTTGCTTTGCTGTTTCTGAAATCCTGAAACCTCTTGAGAAAAGCTTCATCATATTTGAAAGTGCTGTTTTAAAATAGGCAATGTCAATATCAGAATTATTTTCTTGGCAATGCTTCAACAGGCTTGGAAAGTGAATCAAAATTTCTCTGTCAAAATCTTAAACAAAAACACATAATTTGTTTTCAAACGAAATAACTTCTAACAACAAAAAAATTGTGTTTCCTTTCCCCTGTCGTTTATGATTAAGCTGATTTAGATGTGAAGTAACATCCACCATGAAATACAGTTTTTGAATCCACTGATCGTTTGTTAATTCTGGATAGTGAACACACTTCTTGAGGAAAAAAGCTTTCATTTCTGATAATAAGGAAACAAAACCTTTCAAAACGTTTTCTCTTGATAACCAACATACCTTGTTATGCAACAGAAGATCTGCATATTCACTCTCCATTTTAACTAAAAATTCTTTAAACTGGTGATGATGAAGAGCTTTAGCTACAATGGAGTTGATCATCTTAATCAATTCCATAATTTTGCACATTTTTTTCTGGAAATGCCTGTGCACAAAGTTTTTGATGTATGATGCAATGGTATGTAAGTATCTTGTGACTAATTTTTTTTTATAATAACAACAAATTCATTTCTTATGCTGGTCAATCTTTTTGCCTCATTTGTTGCAATTGAGATGATTTTATCAAGTGGATTATGATATTTTTCAAATCAACCAATTACAGAATTTTCTATCTCCTCTCCACATGTTTGATCTTTCAGTGGCAATAATCCTATAAGTTCTTCTTTAGGACCTGTAGCTGATAAATCTTACAAAAAGTGAAACTTGAGTTGGATCATTTAAGTCACAAGACTCGTCAATTGCTATTGATAAAGATGAAACCATTTTAAGATTATCAACTTGTTGGTTGGTTATATTGGAAGAACTTTTGGTTGTTCTATCTTTCACTGTTTTAGCACACAATGGCAACTCTTTAATTTTTTTAGAATTTATTCTTTGTTCTTAGAATCCCTGAAAAACTCTTTTGATGCACTTATAAAACATTGTTTTATGTATTTGCCATCTGTATATGGTTGCCTCTCAGCAATCTCTTGACTAACAGGAACACTTGCAAAATTAACATAATTGTAAGATTGCACCAGGTGATTAAACACAGAACTTCATTTTTCTTGACTCTTCAGAAGTTCCTCAACTGCTTTCTTCCTTGCATTGCAACAGAATATTTATTACTAGAGGACAAGTGTTTTGTTTAAAACATAATAAATTTGTTTTATTATGTGCCAATTTTTCTTTACAAATAAGAAGCGTTGGAAAGCCATTTACCTTCTGAAATGCGAAAGACTCAGTCCATTCCTCTTTAAATTCACAGTTTTCGTCTTTTATTTTTCATTGTTTTTTCTTTGTAGCCATGTCAAACAGGGCACCTATAAAAAGTCTCATTTTATAATAAAGCCACCAACATCAAACCGTCATCCTTAAGCACATAAAAGAATATTGGATGACACACTGTTATGGGGACCTTTATGGATGACACACTTATTTATCTGTGGAAGTTTCACTGTTATTTATCTGTGGAAGATGCACTGCTATATTTTTATACTCACATATTATTTATTAATTTTCTTTTTTTAATATAATTTTTATTTTGATCATAGTGGTTTACATATTGTTGACAATAATATTATAGGTTTACATTTACATAAAATCAGGGGGGTTCCCATCACCAATTTGTCCTCCCTACACCTCCGTGTTCGTCCTACCTCCCATATCCTCCTCCCTCACCCCTGGGGCTGCGAGAATATGTGGTCCCCTCTGTTCCTAGCTTACTACTTAGTAGTCTTGGTCTTGGTGCCTCCCTTATTTCCCCCTCTAACTGGGTGGATGATGCACTGGTATTTGAGGGTGATGCACTGTTATTTATCTGTGGATGACACACTGTTATGGGACCCATACACATGACCCAACTGGAGCTGTGTGGAGCCAGCCGCAGGGGCTGCACACAGGACACACACTGACAGAGGCTAGGAGCAGAGTCCTGGCTCCTGGAGCAGCCACCCGGCCCACAGAAGAGCCACATTAAAAAGTGTAAAGAGCCACATGTGGCTCGTGAGCCTTGGCTTGCTGACCACTGATATAGGTATTTTACTTCTCTTATAATTTGATTCCTAGATACTTGATATTTTTGGATACTATTTTAAATAGGATTGTATCCTTATTCTCTTTCTCCCCTACTTCATTATTTGTATAGAGGAATGCTACTGTCTTTTGTGTATTGACTTTGTAGCTGACCACTTTGCTGAATTGGTTGTTTCTAGGAGTTTTTCTATGTATATCGTCATATTATCTGCAAACAAAGATAGTTTAACTTTTTTTTCCTGTCTGGATTTCTTGGATTTCCTTCTTCTGTATAATAGCTATTACTTGTATGTCTAAAACTATGTTGAATAAGAGTGGAGAAAGTGAGCAGCCTTGCCTCGTTCCTGATCTTAGAGTGGAAATGTTTTCAGTTTTTCACCATTAAGGATAAAGATGGCTGTAGGCTTTTTCTATATAGCTGTAACTATCTTGAGGAGTATTCTTTCCAACCTTATTTTGCTGAGTGTTTCCAGCATGAATGGGTCTTGAATTTTGTCAAATGTCTTTTCTGCATTGATTGATATGATCATGTGGTTTTGTCTTTCTTCTTGTTGATGTGATCTATGATGTTGATTGATTTACATATGTTGAACTGTCCTTGCAACCCTGGTATTAAACCCACTTGGTCATTGTGTATAATCTTTTTGTTGTATTGTTGGATTCGGTTTGCTAATATTTTGTTGAGGAATTTTGATTCTATATTCATTAATGAGATTGGTCTGTAGTTTTCTTTCTTAGTTGTGTGTTTGCTATCCTTGGGAATGAGTGTGATATTCAACTCATATAATGAGATAGGTAGGATTCCAGTCTTTTCAATGTTTTAGATGAACCTGAGGATCAGTGTTTGTAGTTCTTCTCAGAACGTTTGATAGAATTCACTCATAAAACTATAAGGACCTGAACTTTTGTTCTTGGGGAGTTTCTTAATTATGGTTTCAATTTCCTTAGCTGTGATTGGACTGTTTAGGTTTTCTACACCCTTGTTGTTGAGTTATGAAAAATGATATTTTTCTTCAGGGTTCTCTAGCTTAGTTGAGTACAGTTTTTCATAATACTCCCTCATGATATCTTTGATTTCTTGTGGTACTGTTGTAATCTCTCTCCCTTTCATTTGTGATCCTATTTATTTGGCTGGTTTTTTTTTTTTTTTTTTTTTTTGGTGAGTCTTGCCAGAGGTTTGTCTATATAATTTATTCTTTCGAAAAACCATCTCCTGGTCTCATTGATTTTTTTTGTATTGTTTTCTTTGTTTTTTTTTTTTTTTGTATTTGTTTTCTTATGTTGTTTTTTTCTGCTCTGGTTTTTATTATTTCTTTTATTCTGGTTGTGTTTGGGTTCCTTTGTAATATGTTGATTTTGTCATTTTCCTCTTTCCTGACATAGTCCTGTAAGGCTATGATCTTCCCCCTAATTATGGCTTTTGCTGTGTTCCACAGATTTGGACAATTTGTCTCTTCATTGTCATTTGTCTCAAGGAATTTTTTATTTCTTCCTTGATTTTCTCTTTGTTCAAACTGTTGTTGAGTAGCATGTTGTTTAATCTCCAGGTGTTGGATTTTATCCACAGTTTCTTTTTATAGTCAATCTTGATCTCTGTTGCATAATGATCTGATAGGGTACTTCTCATAATCTTTATATTTGTGACTTTGTGTAAGTTAGATTTATATACTAAGGCATGGTTTATTCTAGAGAAGGATTCATGTGCACTTGAGAAGAATGTGTATTCTGCTTTCTTGGGTTCTAGAGCTCTGTATAAATCCATTAGCCCTACTTTCTCTAATTTCTCATTTAGGGCTCTTATGTCTTTGCTAGTATTCTGTCTGGTGAATCTGTCTAGTGGTGATAGTGGAGTATTAAAATCTCCTACAACTATCATGTTACCTACCATTTGTTTCTCTAGGTTTGTGAGCAGACGCCTTATATATTTTTCTGGCTCTACATTTGGTACATAAATATTGATCAGTTAGTACTTCTTAGTCTGATGTTCCCATGATTAGTAGGTAGTGACCATTTTGCTCTCTGAGCACTTTCTTGAGGTATAATGCAATTTTATCTGATATAAGGATAGCTGTCTCATCCATCCTTTTATTCTAAGCCTGTGTCTATCCTGTTTGTTAGGTGTGCTTCTTGGAGGTAGCAGATATTTGTTTTTTGTTTTCTGATCCAGATTTCTATTCTGTGTCTTTTAATGGGGGAATTTAGGCCATTGATTATTAAGGAGATTATTGACAGAGTGGTTTGTTGTGCTGTTGTATTGAGTAGAGTGGTTCTTGTTACAATTGGGGCTTTGAGTTGTGTAATACATCTTTGAGTAGTTCATAAAGAGTTGGTTTGGTTGACGCAAACAGTGTGAGTTCTTTCTGACAGAAAGTTCTCCCTCTCGTATGAATGAGATTTTTGCCAGGTAGTGTTATCTAGATTGGAAGTTTCTGTCCTTCAATAATTTGAATATGTTATTCCACTGTCTTCCCTCTTGAATCATTTCAAATAAGAGATCTGGTTTGATTCCTATATTCATTCCTTTGTACTTGAGGTTTTCTTTCTCTCTTATTGCTTTAAGGAATTCATCTTTCTCTTTGTTTTTTATTTCTTTTGCCATTTGCATTACGATATGTGTTGGTATTGCATATTTGGTTCTATTTTATTAAGTACTATCTTTACTTCATTAATTTGCACCGAAGCCTTATTCTAGATGGTGGAAAAGTTTCCTGCTATTATTTCTCTCTCTACTTGCTCTTCCCCTTTCCCTATTTCCTCTCAGTATGATATTCCTACTATTTGTAGACTATTTCTTTTTTCTTTGTTCATTAAATACATAACATTTTCTTTCAATGCTTTACCTATTCTTTCCTTATTGGCTTCTTTTTCATTTTTGGTTTTTAGTTTTTCTACAAGTTCTTATATGCTATTCCCCCAACTGAGTAATTCTGATATTATGGCTTGCTAGGATGATTTTTTATTTTCTTTAGTTACATTTGTAAGGAATCTCTCATTTGATGTAAAATTTAATCTTTGAGTTGGTGGACCTGTTCATCTATTTATTTCCTGAACTCACGGATAAGTGATTCCTTGATCTCTATTGTTATGACTTTCAATGCCACTTTTATGTCTTCATCTATTGAGCCCGTGCATTTTGCTGGACTTGGGAACTTGCTAGGATTTCTCTTTATATACCCAGCTGTTAATGTTTTCCTTGGTTTCCCCATATTTTTTTGCATTTGGTGCTTCAGAGTGGTCTGCCCTTGTTCTCAGCCCTCCTTTTTCACCTGACATGTGTGGCTGAGTCCCTACCCTAGAGTGTGTCCCTAGGCTGAGGTCACTGACGTTTGGCCCCACCCTCAGGCCTCCTCCCTCTGGTTTCTGTGAGAAGGTGCAGTTCCCAAGTGCTGAGTATGATGTCCAACTGCCTATCTCAGCTCCCTCCCAGTACCTGAAAAAGACATGGGCGCCCTGCTTCCTCAGTCACTACTCTTGTTGAGTATAGCTGTATAATGCAGCCAGAGTTCCCTGTGGGTCCCTGACAAAGACACAAGTCATCCACTTCCCCAAGTGTCTTGTGCAGTCACCAACCTTGGACTCAGCTCACTTTGGATCCCTGCCTAAAAAGCAGACCTCATCGGCATACATTTTGGGGCTTCCCCAGGCTTGCTTTAAACTGGGAACTTTGATCTTCTCTGGCATTCATCCCCTGATGGCTTGCCTTGGCTGAGGTGAGTGTTTGGGGCCGGAGTTGTGGATAAAGCTGATTGCTGGGCCCCCTAGGCTCAGCAGACATTTTGGGGCCTCCCTCAGCTTGATTCAACCTGGGAACTTTGATCTTCTCTGGCATTAATCCTTTGAGGGCGTGCCTTGGCTGAGGTGTATCGTTCCACCCAGAGTTGTGGATCAGACAAACTATGCTGGGCCCCTTAATCTCGGGAGACATTTTGGGGCTTCCCCGGGCTTGTTTCAATCTGGGAACTTTTATCTTCTCTGGCATTCATCCCCTGATGGCTTGCCTCAGCTGAGGTAAGTGTTTTGGGGCCAGAGTTGCAGATAAAGCTGACTCTGCTGGCCCCTTTAAGCCCACCTATAAGGGGTAGAAGCAAAGGAGCATGGACACTCTGCTTTGCTTCATGGCCGCGCACTCCACCTAGCCAATGAGTACCACCACAACATGTAGGAAAACCCACAGCATAAGTGTGACAATGGGGAAACTACGCAGACCAACTTCAGCCATAGAGAATGAAGATGGAAACTCTGATGACCCAACAATGGCCAACCACCTAAGCAGTCTTTCAGAAATGGAGTTTAGAGAAGAAATATGGAGGTTGCTCACAGAACTCAAAGAAAGTATAAATCAGAACACTAATAAAATCAAGAGAATATGAAGATAGAAATCAGAAAACTCCAAACTGAAATATCAGGTCAAATAACAGGTCTGAAAAACTCAGTAGACGAATTGAAGAACATAATAGATGAGCTTTCCAACAGGTTAAAAGCAGCTGAGGATAGAATTAGTGCTCTGGAAGACAAGATGCATAACAACTTTACACAGCAGAAGAGATTGGAAAAAAGCCTTAAATCAAAGGATCAGACAATGGAAAAGTTACTCAAAGAATATGAGCAGATGAAAATAGAAGTCTTTGATAAGCTCAACAGAAACAACTTTAGAATCATTGGAGTCCCAGAGACCCGAGAAGAAAATCTCCAGGAAGAATCAATGGTCAAGAATATCATCACAGAGAAACTACCAGAGCTAAAGAAAACATGTGACCAAATCCTGCATGCCCAAAGAGTACCAGCTAAAAAAGACCCCAGGAGAAACACCCCAAGACACATTCTAGTCACCTTGATGAAACCCACAGACAGAGATAGAATACTGCAAGCAGCAAGATCAAAAAGGGAAATTACATTCCAGGGAGCATTCTTGAAATTTACAGCAGAACTGTCACCAGAAACACTCAAGGCCAGAAGGCAATGATGGGATATAGTGGCAAAACTCAATGAAGTAAATGCTTCGCCAAGAGTACTGCACCCAGCAAAACTCACTTTCAGGTTTGAAGGATGTATACATGCCTTCACAGATAAACAAAAGCTCAAAAACTTTGCAGACTCAAAACTAGCCTTACAAGAATAACTGAAAGATCTATTCTAAAGACAAGACAGAACAAAAAACACACCAAACTTCTAAGAAAAGATGGCAATAAATCCCATGACAATTATTTCTCTCAATGTCAATGGACTAAATGCACCCGTAAAGAGGCACAGAGTGGCGAAATGGATCAAAAAACTGAAGCCAACCTTATACTGTCTACAAAAAAACACACCTGAATAGTCAGAATAAACATAGACTCAAAATCAAAGGCTGGAGGAAAATCATTCAAGCAAACAACACCCTTAAAAAAGCGGGGGTGGCCATACTAATATCAGATGACACAAACTTTATACTCAGAAAAGTTGTAAGGGACTCCATCCTCAGAAACCTGGATACACATTCTTTTCCAATGTATATGGGACATTCTCCAGGATAGACCACGTGCTGGCACATAAAACATACCTCCATAAAATCAAAAAAGATAGAAATTTTGCAGGCTACCTTTGCTGACCACAAGGTTCTGAAATTAGATGTGAACTACAAAGGGACACAGAAGAAAAAATTTAACACCTGAAAGTTAAACAGCCTCATACTGAATAACCAGTGTCTCTGAGATAAAATCAAGGAGGAAATCAAAAGGTTCCTGGAAAGAAATGACAATAAAGACACAAACTATCAGAATCTATGGGACACAACAAAAGCAGTACTGAGAGGAAAATTTATAGCTTTGCAAGCCACATCAGGAAGGAAGAAGGGGACTATCTGAGTAGCTTAATGACACATCTAATAGAACTAAAAAGTGCTCAACAGAAGGACGCAAAAATAGGAAGACAGAAGGAAATAACAAAGCTGAGATCAGAAATCAACAAAGTGGAAACCCAAAAAACAATCTGAAATATCAACGAAAGCAGAAGTTGGTTCTTTGAAAAAATAAACAAGATTGATAGACCATTGGCAAAAGTCACAAAGCAAAGGAGAGAGAGAAACTTGATAATGCATATTAGAAATGAAAAGGGGAGATCACTACAGATACTGCAAAGTTTTAAAGGGTATTCAGAGAATACTTTGAGAAACTCTATGCCACTAATATGAGAACCTGGATGAAATGGATAAATTTTTGCACTCATATAACCTTCCACGGTTGAATAAAAAAGATGTAGCATATCTAAACACCCCCATCATATTGAGGAAATTAAAACTGTAATCAAAAATTTGCCCAAAAACAAAAACACAGGACCTGATAGATTCACGAATGAATTCTTTCAAACCTTTCAAGAGGAACTACTACCAATCCTGGCCAGGCTCTTTTATGAAATCAAAAAAACAGGAACACTTCCAAATAGCTTTTATGAAGCCAACATCACCTTAATAACAAAACCTGATAGAGATGCTGCCAAAAAAGAAAATTACAGACCAATATCCCTGATGAACACAGATGCAAAGATCCTCAACAAAATCCTGGTGAACAGGATCCAGTGCCTCATCAAGAAGATCATTCACTTTGATCAAGTAGGTTTCATCCCAGTAATGCAAGGCTGGTTTAACATCCATAAATCTATCAACATAATACACAACATAAACAACAAGAAAAATAAAAATTACATGGTCATATCAATAGACACAGAAAAAGCATTTGATAAGATTCAACACCCAATCTTGATGAAAAATCTTAGCAAGATAGGAATAAAAGGAACCTTTCTCAATATAGTTAAAGCCATCTACCAGAAGCCAGTGGCAAATATTATCCTCAATGAGATAAACTAAAATCCTTCCCTCTAAATTCTGTACAAGACAAGGCTGTCCTCTCTCACCACTCCTATTCAACATAGTACTGGAAGTACTTGCTTATAGCGATTAGGCAAGAAAAAGATATCAAGGGAATCCAGATAGAAAAGGAAGAAGTCAAGCTCTCACTGTTTGTAAATGACATGATACTCTACTTTGAAAACCCTAAAGACATTACCAAAAAGCTTCTAGAAATAATAGATTCATATAGCAAAGTGGCAGCTACAAAATTAACACACAAAATTCAATGGCCTTTTTATACACCAATAATGATAGGGAAGAAATGGACATTAAGAGAACAATCCCATTCACATTAGTGCCACACAAACTCAAATAACTTGGAGTCAACCTGACTAAAGATGTGAAGGATCTATACAAAGAAAACTACTAAACACTGCTCCAAGAAATAAGAGAGGACACACGGAAATAGAAAAACATACCTTGCTCATGGATTGGTAGGATCAACATCATTAAAATGGCAATACTTCCAAAAGCATTGTACAGATTTTACGCTATTCCTCTGAAGATACCCATGACATTCTTCAAAGAAGTGGATCAAATACTTCTGAAATTCATCTGGAACAATAAACAACCTCGAATAGCTAAAGCACTCCTTGGGAAAAGGAATATGGGAGGCATTACTTTTCCCAATTTTAAGCTGTGTTACAAAGCAATAGTTATAAAAACAGCATGGTATTGGAATAAAGACAGACCCTCAGATTAGTGGAATAGGCTTGAGTACACAGAGAAGGTTCCTCAGACATATAACCACCTAGTTTTTGATAAAGGAGCAAGAAATCCTAAATGGAGCAAGGAAAGCCTATTCAACAAGTCGTGTTGGCACAACTGGTTAGCCACTTGCAAAAAAGCAAACTCAGACCCCCAGCTAACACCATGTACAAAGGTAAAATCCAAATGGATTAAAGACCTTGATATCAGATCTGAAACTATAAGGTATATAGAACAACATGTAGGTGAAACACTCCAGGACATTGAGAGTAAAGGCAACTTTAAGGAGGAGACAGCACTTTCCAAACAACTGGAAGCAGAGATAAACAGATGGGACTATATTAAGCTGAGAAGCTTTTGCATCTCAAAGAAAATTGTGCCCAGAATACAAAGGCCACCCACTGAGTGGGAGAAATTATTCACCCAATATTTATCAGATAAAGGACTAATATCCAAAATTTACAAGGTACTGACAGAACTATACAAGAAAAAAAACAACTAACCCCATCAAAAAATGAGAAGAAATGAACAGACACTTTGAAAAAGAAGAAAGGCAAATGGCCAAAAGGCACATGAAGATGCTCAACATAACTAATCGTCAGGGAGATGCAAATCAAAACTACTATGAGGTACCACCTCTTGCCACTGAGATTGGCACACATCACAAAAAAGGAAAACAAGCAGTGTTGGCGGGGATGTGAAGAGAAAGGAACTCTTTTTCACTGCTGGTGGGAATGCCGTCTAGTACAACCTTTATGGAAAGCGATATGGAGATTCCTTCACAAACTGGAAATTGAGCTTCCATACGATCCAGCTATTTTACTCCTAAGAATATACCCAAGGAACACAAAAGTACAATACAAAAATCCCTTCTTACTCCTATATTCATTGCAGCACTATTTACAATAGCCAGACTTTGGAAACAACCAAGATGCCCTTCAACAGATGAGTGGCTAAAGAAACTGTGGTACATATACACAGTGGAATACTATGCAGCCATCAGGAGAGATGAAGTCATGAAATTTTCCTATACGTGGATGTACATGGAATCTATTATGCTGAGTGAAGTAAGTCAGAGGGTAAGAGAGAGACGCAGAATGGTTTCACTCATCTATGGGCTTTAAAAAAATGAAAGACATTTTTAACAGTATCTCAGGGACAAGAGCGATGAGGGCTGGTAGGTGTAGGTCATGACATGAAGCTCATCATATAGAGTGATGAGTGCAGTTGGAGAGATGACTACACTGAAAACTATCATAACAATATGAATGAATGAGGGAAGTAGAAAGCCTGTCTTGAGTACAGGTGTAGAGGGGTGGGGAGGAGGAAGATCTGGGAAATTGGTGTTGAGAATGTTGCACTGGTGAAGGGGGATGTTCTTTACATGACTGTAATCATACAACTATAATCATGTTTGTAATCACGGAGTTTAAATTAAGATAATTATAAATATGTATAAATAAAATATAATATAAATGATACAAATATAATATATTATATTTAAATATGTCATATAATAATATATAATAGTAAATATAATAAAATATAATATAAAATAAAAAAAGAAGCAGGCCTCTCGCTTCCCCAGGTGCTGAGTGCAACCAAGGCCTCATTTCCCCTGCCCAAGATTCAGTCCTCCCACTTCCCCAGGTGCTGAGTGAGACTGCAGCCTCAGCTCCCTCTGGGTCCCTTTAAATACATTTTTTCTTTTTTACTTCTTCTTTCTTCTTCCACTTCTTTCTTCTTCTTCTTCTTCTTCTTCTTCTTCTTCTTCTTCTTCTTCTTCTTCTTCTTCTTCTTCTTCTTCTTCTTCTTCTTCTTCTTCTTCTACTTCTTCTTCTTCTTCTTCTTCTTCTTCTTCTTCTTCTTCTTCTTCTTCTTCTTCTTCTTCTTCTACTTCTTCTTCTTCTTCTTCATCATCTTCTCCTCCTCCTCCTCCTGGCCTCCCATATATTTCCCAAGCCAGGAGCAATTTCTGAGCACATAGCCAGAAGTAACCCATGAGTGTCACCGGGTGTGGCCAAAAACCAAACCAAAACAAACAAAAAACAGAACAAAAAAGAAATATAAATACATTTTTGTTTTTTCTTCTTTCTTCTTTCTCTGCTTCACTATTTCTTCTTCTTCAATAAACCTTAGGAATGAAGAAGTATAAATAAACTTTTTCTGTTTTTTTCTATTTTGTCTCTTGTTACCTTATTGACTTCTTTGTCATTCTGGTTTGCATTCTTTCTTCAAGTTCCTTTATGCAATTCTCAAACTGTGTACTTCTGCTATAATGTCTTGCTAATATGTTTCTTATTTTCCTTAATTCCTTTTGTACAGATTCTCTCATCTTCTGTAAAAGTTCTTTGTTGAGTTGGTTGAATTTTTCATCTATAGATTCCTTAATTATGTAGGCTAGTGATTCATTGATTTCTATTGTTAAGACATTCATTTCCAGTTTTAGGCCCTTATCTATTGGGATCGTACGTTTTGGTGGGCTTTGGAACTTGCTGGAATTTTTCTCCATATCCCCAACTGCTAATATCTTCCTTAGTTTACCCATATTTATTTGCATTTGGTGGTTTTGAATGCTGAAGTTTCAAGTTGTTTAATAAAGTAGTTTACGGAACTGATTATATTGGAAGTGATTAGAGGTATATAATATTTTGAGTTTGGATAATTGTATTGTATTTTATATTTTTATCTCCCACACATGAGTGAGTCTACTCTATGTATATCTCTCTCCCTCTGACTCATTTCACTTAGCATAATATCTCCATCATGCATAATCAAATTTAATTACTTCATTTTTCCTAAAGGCTGTAGAGTATTCCATTGTGTAGATATACCATTGTTTCTTTAGTCACTCATCTGTTGTCAGGCACCTGAGTTGATTCCAAATTCTGTCTATTGTAAACAGGACTGCAATTTACAGAGGAAAGCGGAAGGCATTTTTCTATTGTATTTTTCTGTCCCTGGATTATATCCCTAGAAGTGGTATTGCAGGATCATATGGGAATTCAATTACCAATTTTTTGAGGAATATTCATAGCATTTTCCATAAAGGCTATACTAGATGGCTTGCCCACCACTAGTGAATGGGAGTACCTTTCTCTCCACATCATGCCAGCACTGATTTTTTTAAATTTTGTGATGTGTGCCAATATCTGTGGTGTGAGATGATATTTCAATGTTGTTTTTATTTGCATCTCTCTGAGAATTAGTGATGAGGAGAATTTTTTCATGTGCCTTTTGGCTCTTTGTATTTCTTCTTTGAGGAAATGTTTGTTTGTTTCTTCTCTTCCAATTAGAATGTGTTTAGATGTATATTATTCTTGTTGATTTTTGTCAGTACATTTTGTATCTTATATATTAGCCCCTTGTCAGATGGGTAATGGATGAATAGTTTCCCCATTCTCTGGTAGCCAAGAAAAAAATTAAGGTCTGTAATTTTCTTATACCTAAAAATAATCTATATATCAAAATAATAAATTTAGTTTAGTAGACCAACATAATGACTTCCAGTAAAAGTTTTAATTTAGTATCTGGATCTTTTGATAGGTGGATAAAAAGTGTGAAATTATGAATATCAAAAATATAAGCTTTAATTTCTTCATATGTATAATAAAAGGGCATGTTTAATTTCTTCATATGTATAATAAAAGGGCATGTTTTATTGAATTATATGACAGTAATAGTTCTATCATTGGATGTAAATTATTATATTACATTATGTATCTGAAAATGACTAGGGTGTATAAGATGTTTGTTATATATAGCAAAACTTCTATTTTACAAAATATCAATATACATTTCCAGAAATGGCTATGTAAACACATATTATTTTTATTTGTGGTAATTTAGTGCATTTAAAGAAAAGTAAAATGATTTTGTATTGACAAAATCAAATCAAAGCTTTTAAAAACTATCTCTAACAAATCTGTGTACTTCCTCCTATTTTCCCTGAGCACCAATGTAGTATTTGATTTTATAAAGTGCTAAACCATAAATGGCTGTTTGCTGATTTTCAGAATTGTATGTAATGAGATCAAATCAATTTCCATTATCTTTCTCCTGGGAAGTCATGAATTAATAATAAACTAACTTCAACAGAAAATTTAAAAAAATCATTGTTAAAGGCTAGATATCAGATAAGCCATGATTCATATATTAAATGTAATGAAACAGTGAAACTTATAACATTAAAATACCTTTTGGTATAATTATCACATTATCAATTTAGAACATCTGTGACTTTTATGACATACAACTAAGTAATTTAAATGTAAGAAACCCCAATCAAGCATTTTGTTTGATTAATAATACAAGGGGAATCTGAAAACTGTTCTGCCCTGTTAGAGGTATTATAATTCTCTCAAAAGTAACTGAAGCAGATTAAATATTCAATTAATTGCTTTAAGAAAAATGTATATCAGAAATACAGGTGTTTGAAAATTCAAAAGATAGATTAAGAAAAAAGTATATTAGGGCCCGGAGAGATAGCACAGCGGCATTTGCCTTGCAAGCAGCCGATCCAGGACCAAAGGTGGTTGGTCCACCGTGCCTGCCAGGAGCTATTTCTGAGCAGACAGCCAGGAGTAACCCCTGAGCATCTCCGGTGTGACCCAAAAACCAAAAAGACAATGTGAATTCACATTGGCATAACAGAATAAGGGAAAAAAAGTACAAACAAGAAAAGTTGAAAAAGCCAAAAGGAAGAGTGAATTAGAAGTTGTGAACAAAGAAAATCAGGCATCAGTAAGTCACAAATATTAGTGGACATGGAATGATAAGGGAAATTCTAACTAAGGCTGATATTACCCTTTAAGAAGTCATCTGGATGGGGGATGAAGGCTCATGTTCCTCAATGATTCCAGGCATGGGATTGAATAGCCTTTTGTGACTTGTTCCACATAAAGAAGTACTTTTTCTAATTCATTGGCGTAGGGGGTATTCTCTTATCCTTTTATGTGATGAAAGATATATGATAAAGTTATAATGAATTATAGTTTAAATGTGTTCCCTATATCTCTTCTCTTTTGTTTTGGGTCCATACCTGGAAATGCTCAAAACATCTTCTATTTTTTGGTTTTTGGGCCCACACCTGATGACACTAAGGGGTTACTCCTGGCTATACACTCAGAAATTGTTCCTGGCTTGGGGGACCATGTAGGACACCAGGGATTGAACACAGGTTCGTCTTGTGTCAGTTGTGTGCAAGGCAAACTCCCTACTGCTTGTGCCACTGCTCTGAACCCTCAGTACTTATTATTGACTCTACAATCAGATAAATCTTGAAGGAGATTCTTGGAAGATATGGGTGTCAAGAATCTTATCTGGGCCAACTACCTTCAAGACACACACCATGTTCTATCTCTTTTTTTTAATTTCTTTTAAATGGTCTATAAAGTGTAATGTACATCATATTCTTTCAATTTAATAAACAATGCATTTTATATAGTCTAAAATGTATTTACCTATTTTTATTTTTTATAATCTATTTAAGCACCATAATTACAAACATGTTTGTAGTTGGGTCTTAGTTATAAAATAGAATACCCCCCTTTATCAGTGCAGCCATCTTAACACTAATGCCCCCCAACTCTCTCCTCCTGCTCTGCCTGCATTAGAGACAGGCATTACCATTATACTATTATAGGTTTTTGTAGTTGTTTCTCTAACTGCATTCACCATTCTTCATGTTAAGTTTCATATCTTGGGCCAGTCCTTCCAGCCCTCATCTCTAATGTCTCTGGGTATTATTAAAATAACGTATTTTATTTTTCTTAAATCCCATTAATGAATGAGACTATTCTGTGTTTATCTCCCTCTGACTTATTTCACTCAGCACAATAGTTTCCATATTCATACATGTATAGGAAAATTTTATGACTTTGTTTCAAACAGGTTTTTTTTGGTAACTACTATTTTTACTTGAAGTAATTTCTTAAAAATTATCACTGATTTTTTTAATATAAAATCTTAAATAAATGCATAAAATGATTTTAGGGCACATAAAAATTTGAAAATAGGTAGACATTCCTACCATCTATTTTGATATAGAAAATTTGTATTTTTCACATTCCATTTACATAAAGTTAATTTGATGTCTGATAATATATTTTGCTTCTTAACTATGGTGATGGTTTTCAATGATTAGAAACAGAAAAAAGTGAAAATTTATCTAAGTAAGCACAAGTATATTAGTGGGATCATAGCCTTTATCAATTAAGATAATATATTTACTTTTCAAAATACCTGCTTTTCAATTATGTATTTGAGTTAGTGAACAAATTATATTTTCTTTTAAACTATTTTATTATTTAGTATCACTTATCCTCTGATAAGGGAATAAAAACTAAAATTTGCATTGATAAGACCTTGCTCAGTTGATGGACAATAAAAATTGTCTAATAGTTTGTATATGTACTTTAAATCAAAACCTATCTGAAAATAACTAAAATTATTTACTAATGATGCATATTGTACTCATCCATACCACTGATTAAAGTGGAAAGCATGCATGTATAATAAGTCTGAGTCATATTTTATAAAAGACTTAATTTTTTTTCTATTTTATCCTTGAAACAAATGGTTTATCATGTATCTGATTATTTCAAATTTCTTTCAATTTTGTGACATGATTCATATTCTTTTGTGATTAGAACACTGTCTATAAAATAAAATTAGATAAAATATAATAATAAAATAAAACAAAAGATATATTGAAGTTGGTGATTAACAGAAAAGACTGTTTCACATCTGATAATTATATGATTATATGAGTTTAAGTATAGATTGTTTTCCATTTGTTTTTAAAAGCTGTTAATTAATTACATTAAATTTAATGTCTAGTTAAATTGTGCAACTTTAACTCTTGTTTAAGATAGGTTGACTTATGCTAAAGGCCAATAAAATTAAATTCTTGGATTATCTGACAACAGAATTATAGTTACCAAAGTGGATAGTTGGGTGTTAGGAAAGGATGGAATAAATTAGAAGTGGGATAAATACTAAAAAGGGTTGTGAAACAGTGGTGGTAGGGTGGTGCTTATGAAGGCGCTACAACTTTTTTTTGATGTTTGAGCCACACCCGATGACACTCAGGGGTTACTCATGGATATGTGCTCAGAAATTGCTCCTGGCTTGAACACTGGGTGATCAAACTTTGGTCCTTCCTAGATTAGTGAGTGCAAGGCAAATGCCCTACTGTTTGAGCCACTGCTTCAGCCCATGTGCTGTGACAATTTATAAAAGAGGAAGAAGCACAACAATACAATAAAAATGTTACTATAGTAATAATAAAATAAAAAAATTTAAAGCTGGTTTGCTTTATCTAGGTTTCACACCAGTCCTATAACTAATTAAAATGTCTAAGAGATGTAATGAAAATAAAAGGACACAAACATCAAGTCATATTTATTTGAACTTCTCTAAAATGATCAATGCGTACTAACACATTTTACTTTTGAATATAATAGTTAAATCTTTTTGAAAGCACGTTTCTCTGCAAAATCAATTTAAAAAATTACTTCCCATTAATTTTAAGTTGACAGTAATACAGATTCACATTAAGAATATTTGATTCAATCAAATGTGAATTCAAAACCCAAGGTGTTTTATTCTGCCCATTTAGTGTGTGCCAAGTAGAAAATTTTACTTTAATGATGATGAATGGACAAGATTCCAACTAAAAAGTTTAAAGTAACATCTAAAATAAAGCACAATTCTTAGAATAAGGAGAGTACATATTGATGGATAAAAGAGTTAACTTCTCTCAGACAAAATAGAAATTATCTTTCAATCTGTATAATATAAATGTTTGATAATAAATATCATTAGAATGTATTTGCTACTCAAAACAAAGGAACTAAAAAATAAAGTGCTGTTACTAGAGTTGTACAAATATGAAAAATCCTCTAACAGCTATAATAAAATTTACACACTGCTGTTATTTCTAAAGCTGCAAGTCAAAAATATTTTAAGTAAATGATAAAATAATGATATATACAACAAACTCTATTTTTTGAAATAAACTGAGTGAATAAAGTTCACATCAAAGGTTTTTTTTATTTTCTGAAAGGTTTAGTTGTATTTTATTACATCATTCATGGGCTAAACAATACACAGTTTTATAGGACTTATGTAGCACATGAGACATAATTCACCCTTTCCTGTAAACATCACAGAACTCAGAATCATATTGAAGTATATTAAATAAATCATGATGGACCATGTAGATACATCTGCCATATTTATAACAGCAGAAAAGATCAATATTATTATGTAGAACACCCTCAGATATTTCTCAATTGTTGAAATGATTGCAGTAAGAAGTAATGAAGACGAAACAAAACAAAGAAAACATTGAGTCAAATGTGAAATATTTTGCTAAATTGGGTAGTTTTTGACTTAGGAAAGTATAAACACAATAGATAAAATGATCAGAGTACTCATTACTGATGTCATGTAACCACAAGCACAGATCAGGAAAATTATTTGTTAAGGTAAATAAAGTAATGATTAAAATATACAGACAAGTAAAAAAGCATGTAAATATGTGGCAATAAAGCTAGGAATTCAGTTAATCTAATTTTGCACTCGAATAAAATTTTAAAATCACATCCCTTTTTCTACAAGCTGGATTCAGTGGAGAAGTTGGAACAGCAGAAAAGTGGTTAGGATTCATTCATTACTACAATTTTCAATTGGGAAGTGGCCTCAGAAATGACTTCACTGGGAGCTGTAGTCACCAGAACTCAAAGTATGTTTGAAAAGCATCATCATATCATTAGAGTTTTAGGGAATATGGTAGGTCTGGGAGCTCTGGTTTCTGTATACGTTATTTTTTTATTGTTTTTTCGTGTGATAGTGATGCAAATTAGAGACATTTGCCTAATATGTTCTCCTGGATTTTAGTTGTAAGAGTTGACATATGGTAACAAAAGCTATCTACCATAATAAATTTTAGGAGCAGCAGACATTGAAAGAAGATGTTCACAAATACTGGTGGTGGAAAACATACACTACTGAAGGGTGGTGTATGTATGAATGTATGACTGAAATTTAAACATGAAAAAATGTAAACACAGTGATTAAATAAATAAAAATTAGAAAAATATTTAGTAAATACCATGACAATTATCTTTCTCAACATCAATGGAGACAGAGTGGCAAAATGGATCAAAAAGCTGCAGCCAACATTCTGTTGCCTCCAAGAAACATAGACATAACAAAAATAGACTCAAAATAAAAGGCTGGCTGGAGTAAAATCATCCAAGCAAACAACTCCTTTAAAAAAGCTGGAGTGGGGGGGCCCGACTGTGAAAAATTGTGAGTGCTGCCTGTGTGTGTCTGTCTACTGTCCTGTCATGTGAACCTCTTGGGAGTGTGCCGAAAAGAGGCTCCAGAAATCTTGCTCTCCCAGAGGCCCATTCTAGGGCGGGAACGCCAAGGAACTGCTCCATAACATGAAACCCAGCTATATGAAGTACTTTGCAGAAGCCAGGTCCACTGCTTGTGACGTCAGGCTGGGAAAAATCTATAAAACTATGCCTGCCCAGTGGGGCCCGACTGTGAAAAAATTTCTTTTCTAAGGAAAGAACACCATCGCAACAAAAAGAAAAAAATTACACTAAGAACTGTGCTGGATCACTGAAGCCCAGCATTTCTCTACTTAATGTCTTTTCTGCTGCGTGCTTGGGCCTAAGATTTGATCCAGTGTAAAGCTTACTTCACAGAGAACTCCCCTCCCTTGGAGGCAAGTCGAGCCATCCAGAAGGGCAATTCCAGAGGAGTGTGGCTGCCTACATCATTTAGCCAATGAATACCACCAAAACATGTAGAAAAACCCATAATACAAGTGTGACAATGGGAAAAAAATGCAGGCCAGCATCAGACATAGAGAATGAAGATGACAATTCTGATGACCAGATAATGACCAACCAACTAATCAACCTCTCAGATAAGGACTTTAGACAAGCAATATGGAAGCTGCTCAAAGAATGCAAAGAAACCATGGATTGAGTTGAACAGAACACTAACAAGAACAAAGAAAATATGAAGACAGAAATCACAAAACTCCAAACTGAAATAACATGTCAACTAACAGGCCTGAAAAACTCAGTATAAAAAAGTGAATGACAAAATGAATAAGCTCTGAAACAGGGTATCAGAAGCTGAGAATAGACTTGGTGCTGTGGAAAATGAGATAAATAACAACTCCATACAGCAGGAGAGATTGGGGAACAAACATAAAGCAAATGAACAGACAGTGGAAAAATTAGTCAAAGAATGGGAACAGATGAAAATAGAAGTCTATGATAAGCTCAACAGAAACAACTTAAGAATCATTGGAGTCCCAGAGACCCAGGAAGAAAATTTCCAGGAAGAATCAATGGTCAAGAACAAAATTAAAGAGAAACTTCCAGAGCTAAAGAATATATGTGATTAAATCCTGCAGGCTCCAAAAGTACCAAACAAAAGGGAGCCCAGAAAAAATACCCCAAGACACATCCTAGTCACAATGACAAATCCCACAGATAGAGATAGAATTCTGAAAACAGCAAGATTAAAAAGGGAAATTACATTAAAGGGAGCATCCTTGAGATTTATAGCACACCTGTCACCAGAATCACTCAAGGTCAGAAAGCAGTGGTGGGATATTGTGACAAGACTGAATGAAATGAATGCTTCACCTAGAATACTGTACCCAGCAAAACTCACTTTCAGGTTTCACGGAAGAATACATGGTTTAAAGATAAAAAAACAGCTCAGAAACTTTACAGACTCAAAACCAGTCTTAAGAGAAAAACTGAAAGATCTAATTTAAGACAAGACTAACCAAAAGACACACCAAATTTTGATATAAAGATGGCATTAAATCCCAGGACAATTCTTTCTCTCAATGTCAATGGACTAAATGCACCAGTTAAGAGACACAAAGTAGCTAAATGAATCAAAAATCTCTATCCACCTTCTGCTGCCTACAAGAAATGAACCTGAATAGTCAGAACAAACATAGACTCAAAATGAAAGGCTGGAGAAAAATTATCATGGCAAACAACACCCATAAAAAAGCTGGAGTGGAATACTAATATCAGGTAATGCAAACTTTATAATCAGGAAGGTTGTAAGGGACAAAATTGGACATTTTACATTAATAAAGGGGTATGTAGAACAGGAAAAAATCACTCTCCTAAACATATATGCACCATATGAGGGCCCAGAAAAATATTTAATACAATTGTTGACAAATCTAAAAATAATATCAATAACAACACAATAATTGTGGGGGACCTCAACAGGGCTTTGTCAACACTGGATAGGTCTACCAGACTGAAATCCAACATGAATATACTAGACCTGAGGAGAGAAATGGAAGAAAGAGGCCTAGTGGTTATATATAGGACACTCCATCCCCAGAAACCTGGATACACATTCTTCTCCAATGTACATGGGACATTCTACAGGATAGACTACATGTTGGCACATAAAACATACCTCCATAATATCAAGAGGATAGAAATTTTGCAGGCTACCTTCACTGACCACAGGGCTCTGAAATTATTTGTGAATTCCAAAGGGACACAGAAGAAAAACTTTATCATCTGGAAGTTAAACAGCCACATACTGAATAACCAGTGGATCTGAGATGAAATCATGGAGGAAATCAAAAGGTTCCTGGAAACAAATGACACAAACTATCAGAACTTATGGGACACAGCAAAAGCAGTACTGAGAGGAAAATTTATAGATTTGCAAGCACACATCAGGAAGGAAGAAGGAGCTTACCCAAGTAGCTTAATGACACAGCTAATAGAACTAGAAAGTGCTCAACAGAAGGACCCAAAAATAGGGAGACATAAAAAAATAACAAAGCTGAGAGCAGAAATCAACGAAGTGGAAACCCAAAAAACAATCCAAAAGATCAATAAAAGCAGAAGTTGGATCTTTGAAAAAATAATCAAGATTGATAGACTACTGGCAAAACTAACAAAGAAAGAGAGAGAGAAATTTGATAATTTGTATTAGGAATGAAAAAGGAGAGATCACTACTGATATGGCAGAGATTCAAAGGGTAATCAGAAACTACTTTGAGATATGCTATGCCACTAAAAATGAGAACATGGAAGAAATGGATAAATTCTTGGACTCTTATAATCTTCCATGGTTGAAGGAAGAGAATGTAAAATATCTAAACACCCCAATTGTTGTGTTAAATAAATAATGATGGGGCTGGATGGCGATGGATGGAGAGATTCTTCTCTCTGCCACCCCAGACCACGTGGCTCTGCAACCCCATTTAGCCGGCGAGTTCCAGGCCCAGGTGAAACGCGAAATCACTCACTCACAGGCAGGCTTCAGGAAGAATCATCTTTATTTAGGCCCTAGCCGCCACGTGTGTGTGGCCTCTCTCATAACCTTTTAAGCATTCGGCCATTCTTAGCCCTGCATCTGGTAATTCAGTCATCTTCCTCCGAGAGCCCCCCAGGGCCAAAAGGCAAAGCCCTTTAATCCCCTGGCTTCCGGGGGGGGGGGGGGTTTATCTACCTATTCCAAGACCCCTCCCAGGAATGGGCCGGGTCTTGCAGATAAGGTTACACCTATTATCCGGTTCCCAAGACCCCTCCCAGAAATGGGTGGGTCTCAGATAGGTACCCTACATTTCCACCTTTTTTGAAATATAAAGAGAGCCTTTTGTAATTTTGACTCCACCTTTAGCCAAAGGTGGGTTAATATTTTTATGCAGCAACGTAATAAAGTGAAAATTAATATATCAGCCCTTTTCAAAAACATAACATTTCTGCAAAATATACTATACACCTGTAACCTAAAATTCTATTAATGCTTTTTTACCAAGCACTATTCCGGAACTTTCATGTTCTTATACTTTTAAACTATATTGGGGGAACTTTTTGTTCCTAAAAACCTTTCCTATACACAAGTACTACAGCATAAATGCTTAACATACATTTTAAAAACAGGCTAAGTACATTAAAATACACAGTAAAACATTTTGCAATTGAAATTATTAACTATGAAAGACAACAAAACACATTTAAATTATAAAGAAAATGACTAAGACAAAGATGCAGGTGGTTAGAAATCAGATGTTTAAATGGGCTAAACTGTATTACCTCCCTTTTATTTTTATTTTTTAACCACTAACTAACTAAAACTTATCCCATCACCAACTATGAGTAAAATATAAGACTACCCGCTTAGTTCCTATACTTAAAATTACAAGTTTAGATGCTGGTTTGTTCCACGCTGATCTCACCACGTGGCTTCTGTAAACTTTTTGCAGGCCGGTTTTGCTCGCGCTGTTGTTGACCATGTGGTTCCAGGTTTCGCAGCTGGATTTCAGGCTCGCCTTTTTGGAGCAGAGTTGAGCCGAGCCGAGCGGAGCCAAGCCAAGCTGAGCCGAGCCGAGTTGAGCCTAGTTGAGTGGAGCCAAGCCAAGCCGAGCTGCTTTTCCCCTCCGGGCATCACTTTGCAAGCCAGTTTTCGGCCACAGCTTTTTTGCAAAGGGCTTTTGGATGTTCAAAGTTCAAAGTTATTTAAACTAAAAGTTCAGTTCAAAATTTCCAAAGTTGAAATCCAAATTCAAGCCGCAGGTCATTTTCAGAAATTCAGTCCACTTTAAATACAGTCTTTTTTCTCCTCCGTTTCCAATTTAGACTTTTAATAAGTGTTTGAAGAGGCCGAGGTTTTCGTTTTTGGTAACAAAGTTTCAGTTCTGGGCCTGGGCCTGGGCTGGAGGTGATGCAAGCTTCCACCTCTCTTGTTTCAGTTGCCCTATTTCTCCTAGAAGGGGTTATGGCCATCTTTGAACATTGTTGCATGAGGCCCAGGGTTTTGGGCTCAGTGCACCCGAAAAGAGCCAAAATGAAACTGAAAAGCAGAAATTTCACCATCATAGCTGTTTTCTTGGGTCCAGGATTCAGGTCAAAGTTCGGAGCACCATTTGTTATGTAGCAAATCAGCCCCTGAAGAGGTTGACTGATGGTGGGATGGAGAATGAGGCCCTTTTCTTCCAGCTCGGAGCACGCGTCTGCCACCCTGTCTAGCCCACGGTTCTGAGGTGAAACGGCGGGTAAACAGCTCGCAGACAATCAGGCTCATGGAAATATTTGCTTTATTCGGATGGACAAAACTGAAGTCCAAAGACTCAGATTCAGTTCCAGCCAGCCAAAAAGCCCCAGACTTCCACAGACCCTTGTTTTTATACTCCAGAGTCAGGTACCAACCAATGGTGGGATCAGATACCAACCAATGGTGGAAGCAGAATCAGGTCCTACCCTAGGGTGGGGGCAGAATGCCAGGTCACACCCTAGGGTAGGGCACAATCACCTAATCAGTTTAGGGTGAGCAACATAGTAATCCCCCAAAATATTTACATATACAACACCCAATCACTATTGATGAAACTAAAACGGTAATCAAATGTCTTCCCAAAAACAAAAGGCCCAGATGGATTCACTAATGAATTCTTTCAAACTTTCCAAGAGAAACTACTACCAATTCTGGTAAGACTCTTTTATTAAATTGAACAAACAAACACACTTCCAAATAGCTTTTATGAAGCCAACATCACCTTGATACCTAAACCAGACAAAGATGCTATGAACAAAGAAATTTACAGACTAATATCGCTGATGAATGCAGATGGAAATATCCTCAACAAAATCCTGGCAAATAATATTCAATGCCTCATTAAGAAGATCATCCACTACGATCAAGTAGGTTTCATCCCAGGAATGCAAGGATGGTTTAACATTTGTAAATCTATCAACATAATACACAACATCAATAACAAGAAAAATAAAAACCACATGATCATATCAATAAATGTAGAGAAAGCATTTGATAAGATCCAACACCCTTTCTTGATCAAAACTCTCAGCAAGATGGGAATGGAAGGAACCTTTCTCAATATAGTTAAGGCCATCTACCAGAAGCCAGTGGCAAATACGCTCTTCAATGGAGAAAAACTAAAAGCCTTCCCTCTAATTTCTCACACAAGATAAGGCTGTCCTCTCTCATCACTCCTATTCAACATAGCACTGGACGTCCTTGCCATAGTGATTAGGCAAGGAAAAGATATCAAGGGAATTCAGATAGGGAATGAAGAAGTCAAGCTCTCCTTGTTTGCAGATGTCATGATACTCTACTTAGAAAACCCTAAAGACTCTATCAAAAAGAAACAATAGACTCATATAGCAAGGTGGCAGGCTACAAAATTAACACACAAAAATCAATGGCCTTTCTATACACCAATAGTAATAAGGAAGAAATGGACATTAAGAAAACAACCCCATTCACAATAGTGCCACACAAACTCAAATATCTTGGAATCAACTTGACTAAACATTTGAAGGACCTATACAAAGAAAACTATAAAACACTACTTCAAGAAATAAGAGAGGACATGCGGATATGGAAACACATATCCTGCTCATGGATTGGCAGGATTAACACCATCAAAATGGCAATACTCACCAAGGCATTATACAGATTTAATGTGATTCCTCTAAAGATACCCATG
Organism: Suncus etruscus; assembly: GCF_024139225.1. Classification (NCBI taxonomy): domain Eukaryota; kingdom Metazoa; phylum Chordata; class Mammalia; order Eulipotyphla; family Soricidae; genus Suncus; species Suncus etruscus. The sequence continues at coordinate 12,332,208 of NC_064861.1, read as the reverse complement.
ACATTTTTCAAAGAAGTGGATCAGGCATTTTTGAAATTCGTTTGGAACAATAAACACCCTAGAATAGCTAAAGCAATCATTGGGAAAAAGAATATGGGAGAAATTACTTTCCTCAACTTTAAACTTTACTTCAAAGCAATAGTTATCAAAACAGCATGGTATTGGCATAGGGACAGGCCCTCAGATCAGTGGAATAGGCTTGAATACTCAGAAAATGTTTTCCAGACATACAATCACCTAATTTTTGATAAAGGAGCAAGAAATCCTAAATGGAGCAAAGAAAGCCTCTTCAACAAGTGGTGTTGGCACAATTGGTAGCCACTTGCAAAAAATTGAACTTAGACCCCCAGCAAACATCATGTATAAAGATAAAATCCAAATGGATTAAAGACCTCGATATCAGACCCAAACCCATAAGATATATAAAACAACACATAGGCAAAACACTCTAGGACATGGAGACTACAGGCATATTCAAGGAGGAAACTGCACTCTCCAAGCAAGTGAAAGCAGAGATTAACAGATGTGAATATACTAAACTGAGAAGCTTCTGCACCTCAAAGGAAATAGTGCCCAGGATACAAGAGTCACTCACAGTGGGAGAAACTTATTCATCCAATACCCATCAGATAAGGGGCTAATCTTGAAAATATACAAGGCACTGACAGAAATTTAAAAGAAAAAAAACATCTAATATCATCAGAAAATGGGGAGAAGAAATGGACAGACACTTTGACAAAGAAGAAATACAAAGGTCTAAAGACACATGAAAAATGCTCCACATCACTAATAATCAGGGAGATGCAAATTAAAACAACTATGAGGTACCACCTCACACTCCAGAGATTGGCACACATCACAAAGAATGAGAATAAACTGTGTTGTCGGGGATGTGGAGAGAAAGGAACTCTTATCCATTGCTGGTGGGAATGCCATCTAGTTCAACCTTTATGGAAAACAATGTGGAGATTCCTACAAAAACTGGAATTTGAGTTCCCATACGATCCATCTATACCACTCCTGGGAATATACCCTAGCAAAACAAAAATACAATACAAAAACCCCTTCCTTACACCTATATTCATTGCAGCACTATTTACCATAGCAAGACTCTGGAAACAACCAAAATGCCCTTCAACAGACGAATGGCTAAAGAAACTGTGGTACATATACACAATGGAATATTAGGCAGCTGTCAGGAGAGATGAAGTCATGAAATTTTCCTATACATGGATGTACACAGAATCTATTATGCTGAGTGAAATAAGTCAAAGAGAGAGAGAAAAATGTAGAATGGTCTCACTCATGTATTTGTTTTAAGAAAAATGAAAGACATTCTTGAAATAATAATTTTCAGACATAAAAGAAAAAAGAGCTGGAAATTACATCTCACCTCAGGAAGCTCACCACAAAGAGTGATGAGTTTAGTTAGAAAAATAACTACATTTTGAACTGTCCTATATATGTATGAGGGAAATGGAAAGCCTGTCTGGAGTACAGGCAACGGTTGAGTGGGGAGGAGGGAGATTTGGGTAGTGAATGGGAATGTTGCACTGGTGATGGGTGGTGTTCTTTACATGACTGAAACCCAAACACAATCATGTATGTAATCAAGGTGTTTAAATAAAATTAAAAAAAAGAATAAAAAAGCTGGAGTGGCCATATTAATAACAGATGACACAAACTTAGGCTCATAAAAGTTATGAGACAAAGATGGTCTTTTCCTAAGTAAAGAATAAGTACAGCAGGAAGGAAATATATTATTGTGTTTATTTAAAATAAGTTTCTTTAGGCTGTAAATACTGTTATTGCATTTACCAAAAATAATCAATATATCTTGAATGCAAAGCATTACTCTGCTTATGCTAATTTAGCCCCAGAACTAGGACATTTAATCAATATAAATTAATGAATATTGATTCTATATGACTTCTTCAATATTTTATTTATAGAACTCTTAAAGTTAGACATTGCATTTCAGAAATCAATATGGTGATGTGGAAATCTTATGGTATTACATATAATTTAAAGTACTTTTGGTTTAAAATCTTAGTGTGATGAATAGTAAATATTTATTCCTTGATGATTTACTCACTTAATTAGTTTGCAAAATTTTATTTCATTTTATAAAATGAGTATTTATATCTATTGATTTTCTTTATACTGGATTATACATACATTTTTCTGATAATTGTCAAGAAAAAAATGCTTATATAAAATGATGAAATGTGATTAGTTTTATTTTATTCTGAATTTTAATGGTATAGTATATAGAAAAAATGTTAGCAATATTTGCCTGAAATCTTGAATTATTTAAAATTTAATATCTTATACAATGTGAATAATAATGCACTCATAAATATATAGAGTTCAAAATTCCTAGGAATTATTAATTTTGAACCTTGTCTACCTTGACATTTTCGAGTTAGGCCATACACTGTGATGTTCAGGGATCACTTGCGTTTACAAGCCCTTATGTGGTGCAAGCGATTAAAGCAAGTTGGGTGTATTAATTAGCAAATGCCTTTATTCATTGTAGTTGGGCCAGTACCATCAAAATTTTTAGAAGAAAACAAAAGTGAAATCTAACTACATCATCTCTTAATATAGTTGTATCTCCAATACTATAATTTGCGTTTCCTCTATTCCCATTTATTATATTCTATGAACTCTCCTGAAATTGCATGGCAAACATTATACTCCAATTTAGAACACTAGTTCTTTATGTTGTTTTTCCATCTTTCTGCTCTAAGTAAGATAAGTTATGTCATTAAATTTGTTAAAGTCATTAGATAAAAATTCAATTAAGTATATTATTTCCTAGCTCATATCCAGAAGCAGGAATTTTTTTCTCTATACAACCAAGCATTTAATTAAGACTTTATTAAAAGCAGCAGAATATGGCATTCATTGTAAGAAATTTTATAAGAACCTTAAGAACAAGCCATGTAGAGTGATACATGATAGGCATATAAATAATACCTTGACGTTATTTTGTAATAATCAATAAGATTTTGTTTGTTTTTATTAAAAATCAAAATAAAATATTACAAATTTATCCAAAATACATATTTTTAAGCCATTAATATTCCCATGATTTTTGTTTTGAAAATATTCAACATGAGTAAGAAGAAAATGTAAAAATAATATTCTACTTAATGCATCTCAAAACTTTTAACTTTTTGCTTATCTATATATTAAACGTTTATACTCTCCAACACATAGGAAGATCACAACATTATTGTAATTCATTACTTTGGAAAGACAAATGCATCTTTATTTTCCAGCAATATCCTATAAAAACACCAGTAATGTTGCTGAGAATACTGATTAGCACTTTTCTACCTAATATAAGCTTAAGCATTGGAAATCTATTCTCTGCATTATTTTTTTCTGCTGTTTCCAAGGAAAAAAAGAACATTAAATTCAGCTAAAAGGTGACAGCCTACTGCATTCATTTATTCATTTAAATGGTACTTACTATGGTATAGGTCTGATTTAAAAATTCACTCTTACAATATTGTGACCTTTCTATATGTTCTTGGATAGAGAAAGATTGATACTCATATTAGGGATCCTATGGAAACATATCATTAGAAGTGTTAACTCCTCTTACATTGTGAACTAAGATTTTAAGTTCATATCCTGGAGGATTCTGAACATACACATGGAAAAAAGCAAAATAAGCAAACTTAAAAAATAAATGCACAGTGATTTACAAAGTTCTTCATAATAGAGATACAGGCATATAATGTTTCAACATAAATCCCAGCATCACTGTGACCATTTGTCTACCATTGTCCCTGGGTTCCTTCTCACTCACATAAAAAAAGAAACTCTACTAAATGGCATAGTCAAAGTCATTATCAAAAATGGTTTTCAACAAAGTATAAATCTAGTGAAAGCTGCTATAGTATGATTTACATACGACTCACTCTAGTTACAGTAATACCAACAAGTCTGAGGTAGAGCTGAAATGAGCTGTTTTATGTTGTTATGCCTATAATAGTAGTTATTTGGTTGCTTTTTAAAAATTTTTATGAGCAAGATTTGTGGTAAATAAATTTTGTCATAAAAACAAATACTAATGTTTTAGAAATTATGAAATTATTTTAAGATATAAAACCCAAGGTTAGTAACAGTTCTTTCTTTACATTAATTTTCTAAATTCATCATGGGAATCTTTCAATAGGTGGAAAAGTTTAAAATAACAAATTATAGGGGCTGAAGTGATGGTGCAAGAGGTAAGATGTCTGCTTGCCCATGTTAGCCTAGGAAGGACTGCAGTTTGATCCCCTGAATCACATATGGTCCCCCAAGCCAGGAGCAATTTCTGAGTTCATAGCCAGGAGTAACCCCTGAATGTCACAGCGTGTGGCCTTGAAAACAAAAAATTAAAAAATTATAAAATCTGTATAGCTTATGAGTCTTTGAATACAGTTGCATTATACTTAAGATATAAAAATTAGTAACAGCAATACTTTTATATAAATAAGAATCTATGAAGGATATATGAATAAATAATAATTATAAAGTTTTGATGTAAATAGGTCATTTACATTATAGTTTGAACATTTAATATTTTAAAATTTTTTCATGAAAAAGTACACTTAAACTTTATTACCAAGTGACCTACTTTTACATATGTTTAAGAACCAATTTTTTCCAAAATTAAACATTTTAGTATATAAAAATGTAAGGCAAAAATATATAGACTAGGGGATATAGTGGTGGTTCAGCAGGAGGGCATTTGCCTTGCAAGCAGCTGACCTAGGACATACCACGGTTCAATCCCCCCAGTATCCCATATAGTCCCCAAGCCAGGAGCAATTTCTGAGTGCAGATCCAGGAGTAACCCCTGAGATTCACCTGGTGTGGCCCAATAACAAAAAGAAATGTGTAGACTAGTTCCCACAGACATTTTCTGTTATATATACACTAAGAGATATATAAAATTTAGAATATTAATAAGATTTACTGTAAAACTGAACTTGATATAAAATGTAAAAAAACTGCTTTATGGGAATTAGACCAGTGCAGTCATACAGGGCTTTTTTTTCTCCCCACTTCATACAGGGCTTCCTATATCAGTAGCATTTTAAAAAAAAATTGAAAAATGTGTTGTATTTACATTTATATCTTAATTTTTGACAATTAAGTGAAGTATTCTGTATATGACACTATGATAGACAATAGTTCATGTATAAGGCATTGGTGCCAGAACCCACAGGTAATATTATATCATGTCATCTCTTCACTTCCCTGCACTGGGTTCTTAGCCAACTTCTCCCTCTTCCATGATATTCTAATACATCTGGCCTCTATTCTCCAATAACTGTGGCCATCTACTTGATGAAACAAATGGATCACATAAACAAGTGTGAGCAGAACCTTCAATGTGCCGCTGCTCTCCACTCTTTGTGATGAGAAGATACAATTGTGGAAATGTCTAGGTCCTCCCACATGTTGTGACTTCAAATTTAATACAAGGTACCACTTTTCTCTGGTAAGGAAGAAATCCATGGGTGTGTTCAGCAGGTTTGGGATTCTTGCTTGCACAAATCCAGTTACCTACATTGGCCATGAAGCAACAGTGCAATCTTCTGATGTAAGTTTGTGTTAGCAAGCTAGGACAACTTAGGGCAATTCATTACAAGTGGTAGATAGAGGAAGTACCCTTGCAACATGGATTACAAAAGTTATTCAATCTTTAAACCAGGGAAACCCAAAGGTTTGAAAGTTTTTGAGATGAAGAGACTCATTTGAGAAGCTATGGCCCCACTAAATTATATTATAATCAGCTGAGTGGTTCAGAAAAGTACTCTAGAAAAAAAGAAAAATCATGAGAGGAGGAGTCAAGAATCTGGAGAGATCTTGCAGCAAAAAAGGTGCTTATCTTCTGCTGGTTGACCTGCAATTTTTTTCTTGACCCCAAGAACTGGCAGAAGTACAAATGTAGGATTAATTCCAGAGAACAGCCAGGTGTGCCCCCAAGACAAAACACATTAAAAAGTATACTGAAAAAAAATCAGGAATTTACAGCTTTTTCATATATATATATATATATATATATATATATATATATATATATATATATATATATATATATATGCCTAAGATGACAATGATTTTTGAAAAAATTCTATAAAACTTACTTTGCAGAAAATAGTGGGATGGGTCCTTGGAAATTGGTCCACATTTCAACTTGGATGCAAAGTTTCCTTTGTGAGATTCAACTTGATAAATATATTCCTGTGTTGTCTCTTGAATGTATTTCTATATTTTAGTGTGCTTTTTCTGGAAATTGTGTTTTTTTTTGTTTTGTAAATTATGAACCTGGAAATCTGGGAAAAAAGAATTTAGGATTTTTTGTCAGAGGCTAGGACTCATTTCAAAAAGCATTTGCCTCATTCCAGTATGGTCACATGCCCCCAAGAAATTGGTAGTGACAAAAAGTTTCCACATCATAAAGATAAAGTGGCTCTCAAATATAGCTTTATGGTTGTCTAATTGGGCTACTTGGACACTAATGTCTAGGTTATTTAGATGCTCATGGTAGATTTCAGCAATCTAAAACTTTAGTTATTTGCTTGGGTATCTGAGGTAGGTTTACCAGAAGGCAGTAGCACTCCCCACTCTCTTAAAGGCTACTAAATCTCTTGCTTCTCACTTCACCTAAATCACCATACATATTAAGCAAGGTATTCAGGATTAAGGTCACTGGCATCACTTTATCAGTCACACAGGAGACTACTTCTTTTTGTAGACTTCTGCCTAAAACATATTTCTATATCCCTTGCCAATGACCCAAAATTAATTTTTCCCCAAACTGCAAATCATGTAGCTCTCTGCTGGAGTAATGGCAGCTGCAGAAAGGGTCAGTGAGCCAGAGGATGAGATGCAGAACAACTCCATACAGCAAAGAAATTGGAAGAGAACCTTAAAGCAAATGATCAGACAATGTCTAACCTACTCAAAGAATGTGAACCGATAAAAAATAGAAGTCTTTGATAAACTCAACGGAAACAACATAATAATCAATGACGTCTCAGAAATCAAGAACAAGAATAATAAGAGCAGTTGGAGGAAGAGTGAGAAGAGAAGGAGGAGGCAGAAGAAGAATTTTAAGAAGAATAAGGTGAATAAGAAGAGTAAGAAAAATAAGGCAAAAAAGAATAAGAATAAGAAGAGTAAGAAGAATATTGTGAAGAATAGTAAGACGAAGAGGGGGAAGATGAAAAGGAAAAAGAAAAAGAAGAGAAGGAGAGTAAGAAGAAGGTGAGGAATACTAAGAAAGGAAAGAAGAGAAAGAAGAAAAAGATGAGGAAAAAAAGAAGAAAAAAGAAGACAAGAGGAGGAGGCTAAGGATGTGGTTCAATTTGTAAACTAGATGACTATATCTCAATGCCTAGATTTGATCCCAAATGATCTCATGTCCATGCTCTAATATGAATTCATATATATCTGTATGTATAAAATATGTGATACACTTATGCATACATCTATTAATAAACTGTAAAAAAATAAAGGCAGGGGTGAGGGGCCTGTGGTGGAGGGAATGCTGCACTGATGAAGGGAAGTGTTCTGTTTATGACTGAAACCCAACTACAATCATGCTTGTAATCATGGTATTTAAATAAAGATTTTATTTTAAAAAGTAAATGAGAAAACAGAAATATTAGATCTGAAATACATGATAGGTGAAATTAAACCTCACTAAAAAGTCTCACCTGCAGGGTAGTAGTCTCTGAGGACCAAATCAATGATATATTAAATTATTTTTATAATACCTCTATACAACAGAAGACACTAAAGAAAATCCTCAAAGAAAGAAAACAGACAGCAAAAGAACTGTGGGAAAAACTCACTAGAAATAACTTACGAATTATTGGGGTCCTAAAGACCCAGAAAGACAACTGTCATGAAAAATCAACAGTCAAAAACAACATTACTTAGAAATTTTCAGAACTAAAGAGTGCATACAATTGGATTATGCTCAAGGAGTACCAGGAAAAAGAGATCCAAAAATGGTGTTAAAATAAACAGACATTTCCTCAAAGAGGAAATCCATAGATGGCCAAAAGACACATAAAAACATGCAACATCATTAATCATCTGGGAAATGGAAATTCAAACAATAGGGAATCATCACATACCACAGAGAATGGCACACATTACAAAGAACAAGAACAATCAGTGTTTGAGTGGATTATAGAAGGAAGTTATTCTCATTTACTGCTAGTGGAATGCCATATAGCCCAGCCTTTCTGGAAAACAGTATAGATAATTCTCATAAAACTGAAAATTGAGCTTTGTTATTTATTATCCAGCAATAACACTCTTTGGGATGTACTGTAGGAATACAAAAACACAATATATCAATACCATCTGCACTTCTATGTTAATTACACTTTTTACAATAGTCAGAATCTGGAAGTAACTCAGGTGCCTGACAGCACTTGAGTCATTAAACAAACAGTGATATATATACACAATGAAATACTATGCAGACTTTAGGAAAAAAATGAAATAATGGAATTAGATTAAACATGTTATATTATTTATTAATATTATATTGAGTGAAATGAGTCAAATGAGAGGGAGAAAATAGAATAATCACACTCATCACTGGGATATAAGGAAAATAAAAGACAATATGGGGATAATATCCAGACAATAGAAATAAAAATAAGGAGAACCATTTCACATCATGTAACTTGCCACAAAGAGAATGGAGTGCAGTTATAGAAACATCGAATGTGAAAAGGAAATTTATGGCACTCCATCATTTGTAGTAGTAAAAACCAAAATGTCACTGAAGAAAAGAGAGGTTGGGGGAAAGAGAGAGAAAGAGAGAGAGAGAGAGAGAGAGAGAGAGAGAGAGAGAGAGAGAGAGAGAGAGAGAGAGAGAGAGAGAGAGAGAGAAAAGTTAAGTAAAATGCCTGCCTTAGAGCCAATAGAAGAGAGTAAATGTCAGGCAGGTAACAGGGCATCAGGGAGGGTGAGAGGTAAACTGTTGACATTGGTGTCAGGAAATGTGCACTGATGAAGGTTGTTATACATTGTATGACTGTAACTCAATCATAAAAACTTTATATAAAAGAATAACTATTATGAAAAACCTTATAACCGTGGTGTATAAATAAAATAGATATAAAAAGAGATACTATAAATCAAAACACTCTTTGTATTAGGGAAAACATCTAAAGCTGGAAAACAAGCATATAAATGAGCAATTCACAAAAATGAGTGGATAATATATATATAATATATATACTAATAATTGATTCTGTTCACATAGTAAAGTGTTGACAACACATAAACAGAAGAATTCAATGTTTTAGATTATAGTATGCAATCTTTATTCAAGAATCATTCAAATACTCTACTTGGGATAAATTAACAAACCTGTACTAAAAATTTGACTCAGTCATTTCTCTCCTTTTTTTCCTCTGCATGAACAATTTTTAAATTCTCAATAATTTTAAATTACATATCATTCATGATATTCATAGCAATTTAAAGATATTCTAAGAAAGCAATATGAATCATTTGAAATATTATTATACAATATAGTACTAAAATAAAGTTTATGGGGCCAGTGAGGTGGCGCTAGAGGGGCCGGTGAGGTGGCGCTAGAGGTAAGGTGTCTGCCTTGCAAGTGCTAGCCAAGGATGGACCGTGGTTCAATCCCCCAGCGTACCATATGGTCCCCCCAAGCCAGGAGCAATTTTTGAGCGTTTAGCCAGGAGTAACCCCTGAGCATCAAATGGGTGTGGCCCGAAACCCCCCCCCAAATAAATAAAGTTTAGATTCACTCTATATAGTGAAGATACATAGCAACATATAATTTTTATACATAAAAAGATCAAAGCCACATGATTACACCCTCATTATGACCTTAGAATAAAGCAATCTTTTTTCAACAGAATTAGAAAAATCACATTAAATACAAAAAGCAAGCTTTAATTAGAATTTTGTACACTGTCATGAATTATTACTTTTCAAGCATAAAATTGTAATTAGTCATAGTACCCACTCTACAGAGCCATTTAAAATTGATACTTCTGTTAATTGTTTTCCTTTCCTGAAACTAATATTTAGATGATTACTTTAAACCTGGATTTTTTTTAATATTTAAAATACAAAAGGGAAAACTGATGTCAAAAACATTCTACACACTTTCAAGCTATAGAATTTAGTTTTAAATTTCGTTGGCTATAAAAATATGGTTTTAAGCTAAAACAATATTGAATTATTTCAATATTGCTAGTAGCACACAATTTAGTCTACATTAAAGTTTTAGGCAGTATCAAATGTACTGTATAATGCAATTGATTCTATATGCAATTTTTTTCACTGTGTCATTAAAATCTTACTTGATAAATGCAGCTACAAAATGATAGGGACCGAAAAATAGATTTATCAGCCAAAAAGAAAACGTGGGCACGGAGAGATAGCACAGTGGTGTTTGCCTTGCGAGCAGCCGATCCAGGACCAAAGGTGATTGGTTCAAATCCCGGTGTCCCATATGGTCCCCTGTGCCTGCCAGGAGCTATTTCTGAGCAGACAGCCAGGAGTAACCCCTGAGCACCGCCGGGTGTGGCCCAAAAACCAAAAAAAAAAAAAAAAAAAAAAAGAAAACGTGAGGAACAGCAAACAAATTTTAATAATAAGATTGATAGTATAATATACAACTTTTAATTTTTCCCTAACTGAGATATTATAAATATCTTAACATGTTTACTAAGCCAAATATAAATTCAATTTTTTTAAAATTTGTAATTGAAGTTATACAAATTCAACATTTTTATTATTTTCCTTCTTTAGACTTGAACTAAGAAAAATATGGAGAAAACCTATGGATATATTAATTTATTTTTCTACCTAGAGATTTTATCTTATAATAGAAATCTTTATAGCATTGATATTCATACAGATTAACATAATTCTCAAAGATAAAAACAGGGTCTCTAGTGAAACACTAAATAAAAAGAAAGACATTTTATTAAATTATACAATTGGCAAAGGATAGACAAAAATATTTATTTTTGTAATTCAGTCTAAAATAAGAAATAATTTTAGTCTAATTTTAGCCTTCATTAATATTTAGAAATGAAAGATTTCTGGCTGACAGTAATCTCTGGAATTAAGCAATGTAAATTAAAATATTCTGGAAGTACATTATGGAGAGAATAAGGCTTTTACTTAATTTATGCACCTAGATATAAAGCACATTACTCAAGTCACTCACTACACTTTTATGTCATATAAATTGAAAAAATGGAAAAAATATTGATGATAAAATGCACCATTTTGTTTATGAGTATAGGCTTAACATGTGTTAACATATATGTACACATATATATTATATAATTAATAATTAAATGTAAATAATGCATATTAATTTAGAAAATACATCAATTTAATTTTATAAAATTTTATAAAAATAAGTTTATATACTGAACCCAGGGATTCCCGACCGGGCTGCAAGCAGGGTGAGTGTGTCTGCCACTCGGTCACCTCCCCATGTGGGTGCCAGACCCCTGCATTCTGCAGCAGCCCTGAGCCTGAATTCAGGGACCCCGACCCAACTGCAGGCAGGACAAGTGTGCCACCCGGCCACATCCCCATGTGGGCACCCAGAGAACCCTGTGCCTGACCCACTCTGTGCCGCTGGGAAGGGCTATAGCTTATAGACTGGGTGAGCTTTGGTCTACACCCCGAACCTTGGGGTATCCTAGAGCAGCCTGTCCCCTGAGCCCCGGAGTAGACCTGGGACCCCAGGGGCGAAGAGAGAATGCCAGGTGGGTTTGACTGTGACAATTTCCTCAGCTGAGGCTCAGAGGTGGTGAAGCTCCGCTGACTCATAGGGAAAGGAGTGAGGACAGGGAGCTAGGCTCACAGCACACATTGTGGCCAGGAGCAGAACTGCACTAGCTGCCAACAAAAGAAAAAACAGACCAGACCCTACCAGAGAACATAGGAGAAGCCAAATCTCAGTGAGCACACCCAACAGACCCCTCTAGAACCACGCTCAGGGAGGGGACCCATCCCCACACCACAGGGGGCAAAAGCAGGCTGAACTCAGAAGGCACTGAACTCCAAGCCACACCAATAAGTGCAAAGATATATGGGTAAATTAAGGAGAACCCTAACATCTGGAGATGTTTCCAAGTCCATCAAAATGCACAGATCCATTGGAAGGAGACAAAAGCAGCCATAAAGGATTAAATGAAAGTCTTGATTAAAGAAATAAAGGAAACTCTAGACACCGAATATAAGAAATCCATGGAGGAACAAATCAGCTAAATTAAAGAACTGTCAAAGAATATGAGAGATTTCATACAAAGGGAAATAAAGGAGTTAAAAAAGGACACAGCAAGCCATTTGAGCAGGATCACACAGTTGGAGAAGTACATTGAAGAACTCGAAGGAAAACTGCAAACAAAAAATGACGAAGAAACCAGCAAGGAAATAAAAGCCAAAGCACTGGAAGGAAAAGTCCAGTATATAATGAACAAGGACAAAAGAAATAACCTAAGAATTGTGTGTATACTAGAAGGGGAGGAAATAGTAAAAGGGGAAGAACATGTAGTCAGGGAAATATTAACAGAAAACTTTCCCACCCTCTGGAAAAAAGATTCAGAGCAAATACAGGAAGTGAAGAGAGTCCCTAATAAAATAGACCTTAACAAACCAACACCAAGACATTTAGTAATCCAAATGGCAAAAAACAAAGAGTAAGATGATCTCCTTAAAGCAATAAGGGAGAAAAAAATTCTTAAATACAAAGGAAGGAACATAAGAATCAAACCAGATCTCCCATTTGAAATAATTCAAGCAAATTAAATGTAATTTAAACAGTGGAATGACATATTTAAATGCCTGAATGAAAGAAACTTCTAACCTAGGGTCTAATATCCAGCAAAACTCTCATTCATATGGGAGGGCAGAATAAAAACATTCTCAAACAAAAACGAGCTTGCATTATTTGTGCAAAAAAAAAAAAAAAACCACACTCCTAAATGACCTACTCAGAGACAAATTACACAATCCAAAACCCCAATTGTAACAACAACCACCCTATACAACACAACTGCACAACAGTCCTCTCTGTCAATAATCTCCCTAAATGTTAATGGACTAAACTCTCCCATTAAGAGACACATAGTAGAGAACTGGATTAGAAAATATAATATATACTTCTGCTGCCTGCAAGAAACACACCTACAACTACAGAACAAGCACCGGCTCAGAATAAAAGGAAGAAAATTAATGATTCAGGCTAATAAAAAACAAAAAGATCAGGGACAGCCATTCTTATATCAGACCAAATTCCATTCAACCTCAAAAAAGTGATCAGGGACATAGAGGGACACTACTTACTGATCAGGGGAATACTAGATAAAGAAGTACTAACCCTGGTCAATATTTATGCACCTAATGTAGAGCCAGCAAAATATGTGAGGCAACTACTTGCAAACCTGGAGAAACAAATGAAGGGAAATGTGATAATTGTTGGAGATCTCAATACTCCACTATCACCACTAGACAGATCCACCAAAAAAAAAAAAAAACAAAAAAAAAAACAGCAAAGAAATAAGAGCCCTAAATGAAAAATTATAAGATCTAGGGCTAATAGACTTTTATAGGACCCTCTATCCTCAGAAAACAGAATACACATTCTTCTTAAGCCCACATGGAACCTTCGCCAGAAAAGACCATGTCCTAGGATACAAATCAAACCTATATAAGGTCACAAATGTAAGGATCATTAGAAGTACCCTATCAGATCACTATGCAACAAAGGTCAAAATTGACTACAAGTAAAAGCAATGGAGAAAAACCAATACATGGAGATTAAACAACATGCTGCTCAACAAAAGCTAGATCAAAGAGCAAATCAAGGAAGAAACAAAAAGATTCCTTGAGACAAATAATAATGAAGAGACAAACTGTCAAAATCTGTGGGACACAACAAAAGCAATGAATAGGAGGAAAACATAGCAATACAGACCTATGTCAAGAAACAGGACAATGACATAACCAACAGTTTAAAGGATCACCTCAAGGAAATGGAACAACAGCAGCAAAGAAATCCAACCACAACCAGAAGGCAAGAAATAATAAAAACCAGAGCAGAAATAAACAACATAGAAACTATGAAAACAATACATAAAATCAATGAGAACAGGAATTGGTTTTTTGAAAAAATAATCAAGATAGACAAACCACTGGCAAAACTCACCAAAAAAAGAGGGAAAACACCTAAATCAGTAGGATCACAAATGATAGGGGAAAGATTACAACAAAACCCTAAGAAATACAACATATCATGAGATCATATTATGAACAACTATACTCAGCTAGGCTAGAGAACCCAGTATAAATCGACAGATTTCTGGAAAAATACCATCTTCCGAGACTGGATAAGGAAGACTTAGAAAGCCTAAACAGACCAATAACTTCAGAGGAAATTGAAGATGCAATTAAGAAACTCCCTAAGAACAAAAGTGCAGGTCCAGATGGATTTACGGGCGAATTCTATTGAACATTCCGAGAAGACTTACTACCACTTTTTCACAGCCTTTTTCAAACTATCGAAGAAACAGGAATCCTCTCCAACCTTTTTTATGAGGCTAATATCACACTCATTCCCAAAGATGGCAAAAGACACCACCAAGAAATAAAACTACAAACCAATCTCACTAATGAACATAGATGCAAAGATTCTAAACAAAATTTTAGCAAACCAAATCCAAACTTTATCAAAAAGATTGTACAGCATGACCAAGTGGGTTTCATTCAAGGACTGCAAGGTTGATTCAACATTTGCAAATCAGTCAACATTATACATCACATCAACAACAAGAAAGACAAAAACCACATGATCATATCAGTCAATGCAGAGAAGGCGTTTGACAAAATCCAACATCCTTTCATGTTAAAAACACTCTGCAAAATAGGGTTAGAGGAAACTTTCCTCAAGATAGTTACAGCTATCTATGAAAATTCCAGAGCCAACATTACCCTTAATGGTGAAAAACTAGAAGCATTTTCACTAAAGTCAGGAACTAGGCAAGGCTGTCCACTCTATCCACTCTTATTCAATATAACATTAGAAGTTCTAGCAATAGCAATGAGACAAGAGACGGGAATCAAAGGAATCCAAATTGGGAAAGAGGAACTCAAACGATCTCTATGTGCAGATGATATGATGATATGCTTGAAAATCCTAAAGAGTCCACAGTAAGACTCCTAGAAACAATTAACCAATACAGCAAAGTGGCTGGCTACAAAGTCAATACACAAAAGACAGTAGCGTTTCTCTACACAAATAATGAAGTTGAGGAGAGAGAGATCAAAAGTACAACTCCACTTAAAATAGTTTCAAAAAAATATAAGGTACCTAGAAATCAACCTTTACAAGGGAAGTGAAGGACCTATACCAGGGAATCTTTAAAACACTCCAGAAAGAAATTGAAGAGGATCTAAGGAAATGGAAGAACATCCAATGCTCATGGGTAGGTAGAATCAACATAGTCAAAATGACTATCCTACCAAAACTACTATATAGATTCAATGCAACCCCAATCCAAATTCAGACATCATTCTTTAAAGAATTAGAACAATCAATCATAAAATTCATCTAGAACCACAAAAGACCCAGAATAGCCAAACACATACTAAAAAACAAGAAGCTGAGTCGCATCTCACTACCTAACCTGAAGCTATACTATAAAGCCATAGTGATCAAAACAGCATGGTACTGGTACAAGGACAGAGCTTCAGACCAGTGAGTAAGAACAGAATTTCCAGACATAAACCCCCAGATATACAGTCAACTAATATTTGAAATAAAAACCAAGAACTTGGGGCCGGGCGGTGGCGCTGGAGGTAAGGTGCCTGCCTTGCCTGCGCTAGCCTAGGACGGACCACGGTTTGATCCCCCGGCGTCCCATATGGTGTCCCAAGAAGCCAGGAGCAACTTCTGAGCGCATAGCCAGGAGTAATCCCTGAGCGTCACAGCGTGTGGCCCAAAAACCAAAAACCAAAAAAAAAAACAACAAAAAACAAGAACTTGAAATGGAACAAAGTCTTTTCAACAAATGATGTTGGTACAACTGAAAAACCACATATAAGGAATTCAAAATTGACACATACCTCACTCCTTATACAAAAATTAATTCAAAATGGATCAAAGACCTTGAAATTAGACCCGAATCTAAAAAAGTTATAGAGATTAAAATAGGTAGAACACTCAAAAACCTATATATCAAAAAGGTTTTCGAGGATGGAGCACCAATGGCAAGAACTTTAGCATCAAACATAAACAAATGGAATTACATCAAACTAAAAATCTTCTGCATTACAAAAGAAACCCTACATAACACAAGAAGACAGTTAATTGACTGGGAAAAAATCTTTTCACCCAACATATCAGATAAAGGGCTTATATCCAGAATATACAAAACACTCAGAAAGCTGAGCCCCCCAAAACCAAATAAAGCCATAAAAAATGAGAAGACGAAATAAATAGACACTTCTCAGAGGAAGACCAAAAGATGGCCAACAAATACATGAAAACATGCTCACCTTCACTCATCATCAGAGAAATCCAAATCAAAACAACAATGAGGTACCACCTTACACCAGTGAGAATGGCTCACATCAAAAATAATGGGAACAGCCTCGGTTGGCGGGGATGTCATATGAAAGGCACTCTCATCCAGTGCTGGTGGGAATGATCCCTAGTCCAAACCCTATGGAGAACAGTCTGGAGAGTACTCAAGGAACTCAGAATTGAGCTGCCATTTGACCCAGCAATTGCTCTCCTAGATATCTACCCCCAAGTCGGAAGGACATTCATCCCAAAGTATGTGTACACCCCACTATTTATCACAGCACTCAGACTAATAGCCAAGTCTTGGAACCAACCTTGATGTCCAACAACAAAAGAGTGGATCATTAAGATGTGGTCTCTATACACATGGCAGTCAGAAATAATACAATCATGAACTTTGCAGCAACATGGATGGACCTAGAACATATTATGTTAAACGAAGTAAGTCAGAAGACAAAAGATAAACACAGAATGATTGCACTATTCTGAAGCACCTAAAACATACACTCTATCTACAACTATATATATACAATATATATATATATATATACAACTATATATATACAATACTCAACAATCAAATAACAGGGTTTAACAGGGTAGAAACTCCAAACACTGTAACAGTCAACATACACTGGGGAGCAGTGCCCAAAACACATGAAAGAAGAACAACGCAAACTCTTGACTACACATTATACCACAAAGAAACCAGCAACAGCAGAAGCAGCAGCACAGAGAGAGCAAGTATGTAATCAGCCTTCTACTACAAAGACCGATAATAATCCCTTAGGGATCTTATACAGAATTACAGGTAAAGAATACCACGGGAAATCACTGACACCAATGGGAACATCTCATAACAATATGTTTTAATGCCTTAATCTTACTAAATTTAAAATGACCTCTCAACTTTTCTGTCCACAGGCGTTCTTGGATACAAAGGGTGGAGAAACTAAGATGGCATCTCGGGGCCCCATCACACGAGATACCATACATAGCTTGCACTACGAGAATGTCCTGAGAAAACTCTTTAACACACACTTTATCTCTAGGTTATACCTTCTTTTAGGACCAGCCAGAACACCGAAGCAGCACCTGTAACCTACAGACTTATTCTACAGGCCCTACTCATCGAACATATTCAAGCAAACTAGCATTCCCTTGCCCTTTTCTCCTTTCTTCTCACTACTTTATTATTTTTTCTTTTTCTTCTTTCTTTCTTCTTCTCTTTTTCTTTTTAATGTATTTTCTCTCTCTTCTTTTCTGCCCCTTCCATATACTTTCCTCTTCCCCCCCCTTTGGAAATCCAACTATCCTGTCACCCCTCAATCCCATCCAGATTTCCCATTTTATTAAAACTCTTCACCCTCAATTCTTAATCTATTAGGCATAAAGACTGACCTCCTATCCCAACAAACCAGTACCCAGCACCCAAGCGAAGGGGCACCAAGTTAAACCCACAAATCCCCTGCTGACTCATGCTGCGTGGCCCTCCTTACCAAATCTTCCTAGTGTGGACTGTTACTTGAAACCGGACTTAGCTCTAAAAGTATTGCCAAAGCAAGAACTCTTCCCAAGACCTCCCTTCTGCAAAGCTCTTACCAATCTCAAGAAAGTCAGGGTGTGTAATGAAAAGATGCCTGGGAACCCACACAGCACAAGAAAATCTCAAAAGACAATGGGAAACCTAAAGTTCCATCATAAGTATAAGACCTGTATTGCACTACCTCTTTACCTGCTATTCCCCAAATGTAGGATAGTCTTTTGCACCATTTTGTTCTTTTAATTACTTTGTTATTTCATTTTTTAAAATTTTTGTTCCTTTCATATATATTTTTTATTTCTATTTTTATCATTTTTGGGTGTGTGACCTGTTTCTGTTTTCTTCTTTTTCCACCCCCAAATACACTGGCAATATAATGTAGCACCATTTTCCCCTGCAAAGACACACTAAAAAAAGGGGAAATCTTACATATAAAAATGAGCTCTTATCTACTAGGGATAAAAACTCATACTTGTTTACAATACAGGGACATCTCCTACCTTAAAAATATGTCACGTGGACCCAACTTAGACCCCAGGTGATTAGACACCATCCATCCAGCCTTGAACCTTGGATCCCAGACATAGAAATGACACAGTTCTTCATAACAGCTACAGGAAACCAATCCCATCTGGGACATCCTCAATACTGTTCTGACACCAAGAAGTGCTAGCTCTAATACGATATCCTGAAAACGAGGAAAATGGGAACAACTTGACCTAAGAGCAGGTTATCCTACTCCTACAGCTGACGATAAGACAAAATCAGAAGACTTGTCATCCTTTGGTCAGTCCAAAAGCCAAAAGCACAATTTACAGATGACTGGCTGATAGAACCATGACTGGACTGTATGTATCCTGTGACCAGTAAAAAAGCCCTCGTCTAGGGTTTGAGCTACGACCTGCACAACAACCATGATCTCCAGTTCCAAAGGTCCATCTGAGACAATTGCAACGGAATGGGTCTTCTGGAAACACAACGAAAGACGCTATTATAGGCTCCATCCTAAGATCAGTGCAAAGACCAAGACCACCAAACACAGAAGACGGATTAAAATGACACTGAGGGAACAGAACTTCTAGAACCACAAAGAAAAGCTTCATCATAAGATCCACCCCTTGACATATGCAGATACCGAGATCTCTAGATACAGAGATCTGATATTATCACCCAGGACAAAGCAGAAGTCTTCCAAACACCACAAAAGCACCAAGGGGAGAGTAACTGAACCTGAATGTAGTCTATAGTTAATCCCATGACAATATACTCCAAGGGTGGAGAAACCCTGTATCTCTTAGGCCAAGGGAATTCTTTTTCGAATGACCGCAATATTTACTGTGTCTGTGCAGGAGGAAAAAGAAAAAAAAAAGCACAAAACAATTTTTTTTTTATATCTATCTAGGTTTTGTCGATTTCTTCGTTTTGGTATGGTTACTCAAGTTGTTGTCTCCATTTATATTTATTTATTTGTTTATTTTCTTCTTTTTTTTTTCTTTAGGTGCTATGTCATGTTTTTTTATCTCAAGACCATGGCTTTTATGTGGTGCTTATCTTTATTGTTGGAGTGCTCACTGGATATTTTATTTGACACTTCTTTTTGTACGGTTGAGGTGTTTCACCTTCTTTTTCCCCTTCGTCTCTCAAACCGATGATGAGAGCCTCTAGAAGGACACCGCCCATTTTCTACATATTTGATTTTTACCCCAGTTTATCACTTTTCTCTTCTTCAAACAAAACCACATAACTGTAACTATCTATATAACCGCCTCCCAGTTAGAGGAGAAAACAAGGGAGGTACCAAGACCAAAACAGGTGTAGAACCAAGTAGTAAGCTAGGCTTAGAGGGGACCACATATTCTAGCAGCCCTGAGGTTGAGGGAGGAGGATATGGGAGGTAGGATGGGAATGGAGGTGTAGGGAAGATAATTAGGTGTTGGAAATCCCCCTGATATTATGTTAATATGTACCTAAAATATTATTGTCAACAATATGTAAGCCACTATGATCAAAATAAAATTATATTAAAATAATAATAATTTTATTAAAAAATTTTATTTTATAAAGTCAAATTAACTTAAGCAAAATTTTATTTTTAATTGCAGCAAATATTTTCATTATTATTAAAAATAAAATTTTATTCATTTATGTTTAAATATTATTGCAAATATGTACATATAGTGAAATGTCATAAAATTTACTTAGATAGAAATGTAAATATATGAATTCTAGATACTTCACCTTGTTTAGAAAAGAAAACAACAAATTAAAGCACAGTTTGAATATACCCCTAAGCTATCCAGCTGCTCAAATGATCAAACTTAAACTGCACTAATTTATCCAAGTATTGGACTTTAATACTGCATTACTTCATGTTAGCATGACCTTACAACAATATGCTAATCTTTCAATTGCAAGCAAATAAGCTTATACCTGGCACTATTTTTTAAAGAACTATACATTTCTAATAGCAATCCCAAATTTGTAGAGTTGTATAGATTAGATAGTAATAATGTCAGGTTTGGGACAATTAGATTTAAAGAACTAATGTTGCATTAAGTCTTAGCAATTATTAAATAAATCCTAGTCATTTTTCACAGAAATAAAATAAACAGTTCAAAAATCGGTTTATCAATACAAAATATCCAAATTTTTATTACGATCATTATAAGGGGGACAAATATAAGGACTTCATATTTTGTTATTTTGACTATTTTACATAGTTGTTGTTAAAATAGTAAGTTATTGACATAAAAACAGATATAAAGGTTTAACACAATGTAACATTTAATGTTACTAGAGGAAAAAAAACAGGAAGAGAGAGAGAGTGAAAGAGAAGGTAAAGAGATAAAATGACACCACACAGTCTTGGAGCAAGAAACTACAGGTAGTTTCTCTCTGGAGTTGACCTGCTTTGGCATTAGTCTGGCAGGTGAACCCAACTGCAGGCCAGCAGGGTCAGCCAAATCCCTGGAATCCCAGACCTGCAGGATCTCTTCTCAAACTCTCTCAAGCTCCCCTCCTCCAATTGTGGGACCTCTCTATAAGTATCCCAGCCCCAACTGCCCCCCATTGGCAGTTACAGTGGATGTTTCATAAGTTACATCATCACCTCTGAACGATACAGGAACACACATATGGTTGAGTTCCTACAAAATGAGGCTAGGGAGACAAAGTACATTAAGTATGGAACTTGTTTTTCATGCAGTAAACTGTAGTTCAATCTCCAGGATTGCAAATGATTCCTCCATGCTCACCGAAAGTGAACCCCAAGTACAAAGCTAAGAGTAAGTCAGGTGCATAGTCAGGTGTGGCCAACCTAAAAACAACCCAAGCCAAATCAAAACAGAAACATAGATCAAAGGAACTAAATAGAAAGTCATAAAGTAAGCTAACATATATCATGGCCGATAAATTTATAACAAAAATGTAAAAACTATATAATAAGCACAGTCTTTTAGTTAAATCACATTGTAAAAAGTAAACAATTACATTTAAAAATCAAAGTGGATTTCTATTTTACATTTAGGCACATATAAACTCAAAATAAATAAAAGTATAAAAGTATGCTTATGAAACTCCTGACAGTAATAGGTGATAACTGGTCTGCATTTGTAATGAAAAGTTTTTCTGATCTGACACAAAAAACAAAAGTCACAAAACAAAAAAGTTAATGGACTACAGCAAATAAAAAAATTGACAAAGTTAAGGAAATAATTGGTAAATTAAAAAAAAACACAAAATGAGAAAAAATTGAGAAAATATATTAGAAGGTTGAGTACAAAATGTCACTTATCTGATATATTTAAAATAACTGCATGAAGAAATGCAATGGTTTAAATTAAAGTTGTCTCAAGCACTGTTGTCTCCAGAGTATAGTGAGAAGAATTAAAGAAATTGAGTGAAGGAGGAGAAACACAAATATGAAATAATGGGTGAAAAGGTCCAAGTGGTCTCAGGTGCATTTTTGGTGTTAAAAAAAGGACAGGACTAAATGCCCAAGCCAAAGTCAACACAAATAAACTATGAACTCAAACTTTAACAATAGAAACTTAAAATGAGCTAGTTATGCTGGCAAGGGAGCAGGGGTGATGGCCTGGGATGCACCCTGGAAACATTAGTGAAAGAAGCCAACACTGGGGGTGGGATTGGTCCTGATACATTGTATGTCTAAAACTCAACTATGAAAAGCTTTGTAAATCAAAATTGTTTTAATAAAATATTAAAAATAGAAAATACCTTAAATTAATCTAATAATCTAACAGATAAGGACTAAATGTTTATATGTACACACATATGATATATGACACAAATTTCATACCTATCAGAAGGGTTATTATTTTTTCTTTTATAAATTACTTTATTTAAAGACCATATATTACATAGTTACTCATAATACATTCGTTTCTGCCTCTCATGTTCCAATATTAAAACAAGCACCAATGTAAATTTCTTTCACCATAGTGCCCAGATTCCCATCCATTCCCAAGCCTACCCACCCCTTGGCAAGCACAAAATAATATATTTTATATTCCTGTTTACAAGTGCTAATGAAATTATTTTTAAAGAGTACATACATACTTTATTTCTAAAATAATACTCTTTACTTTTTTTGTTGTTTGTATTTGGGTCATCACACAGCAATCAATGCTCAAGGGTTACTCCTGGCTCTGCACTCAGGGATTACTTCTGGTGATATCTGGGGGACCATATGAAATGCTAGAGATTGAACCTATGCCACCTACCTGCTGTACTATCATTCTGGCTCCAATACTCTTTGCTTCTATTTTTAAGCCAGGGGAGAGTGTGAATACAATCTCCCACTACCACAAATTATACAGTAGAGTGTCCTACAATTGGGGAAATCAAATCGCAGGGGTCAGCACATCTGGGGTGCAATGGATGACCCTTGCCCTGGGAAAACCACTTTGTGGTCATAGTATCTCCCCTGCCAGTAAATTTTAATCTTTACCTTTTATTTTTGTTTGTTTTGGGGCCACACATGGCAGCGCTCAGAGGTTACTCATGGCTTTGCATTCAGAAAGTACAGGCAGGCTTGAGGGATCATATGGGATGCTGGGGGATTGAACCTATTATTAAAAGAAAAAAAATAACATTTGATGCTAGGATGAGAAAAAGAAGCTTCTATTTTATGAGATGTGATCATGCATAAATATATCACTATTTTTATGCATACATATATACATAAAAACATACAAGTTGTAAGAAAATTAGAGGATGAGGTCATGTGGGATCAAATTTAGGCATTGACACCTATAACTCACCTGCTCTACAAATTGAACCCCATCCCTAGCCTCCTCCTCTTATTTTATTTTCTCTTCTTTATTCTTCCTCCTTCTTTACTTCTTCCTCTTCTTCTTATCCTTCCTTTTATTATTTCTTCTCCTCCTTTACTTCTTCCTCTTCTTCTTCCCCTTCTTCCTCTTCTTCTTCCACTTCTTCCTCTCTTTTGCTTTTTTTGGGGGGGTCACACCTCGTGATGCTCAGGGGTTACTCCTGGTTATGTGCTCAGTAATTGCTCCTGGCTTGAGGACCATTATAGGGTGCTGGGAGATTTAACTGTGGTCCATCCTAGGCTAGCTCATGCAAGGTAAATTCCCTATCACTTGCACCACCATTTAGGACCCAAGCTCTTCCTCCTCTTCATCCTCTTTTCTTCTTCTTAGTCTTTCCGTTCTTCTTCCCCTTCTTCTGCCTCTTCTTCTCCCCCTTCATTTTCTTCTTCCTATTCTTTCCCTTCTTTCTCTTCTTCCTCCTCCTCCTCTCACTCTTCTACCAATTCCTCTTTTTATTATTCCCTTCTTGAATCTTTGGGACTCCAATGATTCCTATGTTGTTTCTGTTCAGTTTACCAAAGATGTCTATTTTCATCTGTTCCCATTCTTTGAGTAGTTTATCACTTGTCTTATCATTTACTTAAGGTTCTTTTCCAATCTCCTCTGCTGTTAGGAGTTTTTCTGCATCTCATCCTCTGACTCACTGACCCTGTCCTCAGCTGCTATTACTCCGTTGGAAAGGCTTTCCATTGAGGTTTTCATTTTATCTACCGAGTTTTTCAGACCTGTTATTTCAGTTTGAAGTTTTATTATTTCTATCTTCATAACCTCTTGATTTTTATTTGTGTTCCATTCAACTTGATCTATGCTTTCTTTGAGCTCCATAAACATCCTCCATATTTCTTCTCTATACACCTTATCTGAGAGGATACCTAGCTGGTTGGTACTTTAAGGGTCATCAAAGCTGCCATCTTCATTCTCTATACATGAGGTTGTCCTGCATTTTCCCCCATTGCCATGCTTGTAGTGTGATTTTTACTATGTGCTGTGTGTGTTCAGGGGTTAGAAGATGTTCAGAGTAAAGGCACTCCTCTGGCTTCTTCCTTATTGGGTAGGGATGCTTAATGGGTGTTAAGCCCTAAAAAGTTTATGTTTGGTATCATCTTCTTGGCTGCCTCATACAGAAAAGCAGGCAGGAAGCAAGGCAGAAGTCCTTTATAATGGCTCTCTTGTGCCCAAACACACAGCAGGAATCAGCCCCTTTCTTTATTGGGCAGGGACAGCTAACCGGGTGTTAGAACCTGAAGAGATTATGTTCTCTGTCATTTTCTTGGCTTCCAACCACAGAAAAGCCAAGAAGTTTCTTTATTGATGATGGTGTTTGCATTTGGAAAAAGTGTTCATCAGTCTGGTCCCAGTTAAATGCAAAAAGAGACTTACGTCCCAGCTCAAGATACAGGAATCTGTCAGTTCAAGAATCTGCCTTTCGGGGCCGGGCGGTGGCGCTCGAGGTAAGGTGCCTGCCTTACCTGCGCTAGCCTAGGAGACGGACCGCGCGTCCCATATGGTCCCCCAAGCCAGGAGCGACTTCTGAGCGCATAGCCAGGAGTAACCCCTGAGCGTCACCGGGTGTGGCCCAAAAAAACCAAAAAAACAAACAAACAAAAAAAAAGAATCTGCCTTTCCTTGGCAATTGACTTTGATACTCAACTTTCAATGCATTAAATAATGACCATTTTCATGGGTGTGAGGAGGTTTGTCTGTTTTACTCAATGTAACAATTTTAAAGTTAATCTCATCAGTAATATTTTCAGAGATGCACCCAGGAATAATGTTGAACTAAATATTTAGGTGCCCAATGAGTCAGTTCAATTGAAGCATAAGTTTTTAATGCTCTCACACAAAATTCAAAATTTAGTTGGTCAGCTTGTGTAACACAAAGGTAAATTCAAACTGAAATTTTAATTGAGGGGCGGTTTAACATTATGATAGAGAAAATCAAAATCAGCTCAGGTTAAATCAATAGGCAAATAAAAGACCAAAGAAGTCCAGCCAGCATATCAAGACAAAGATAACAAAGAGAAAATAACAGTATTCATCAAAATTTTCCAAATAATTTCTTTTAGATTTGTTTTAATGATACATCCTTTAAAAGTAAATATATAAGTTCACATTAAACTTTCCTTTTGTTAAATAAATTTGATAGTGAAAAGCTCATAAGTATAGTAAAATTTATGATAGCCAAATATTTCTAACCTTTAAAAGTTTTTTTAATATTATATCAGTATAAGTGTTTAGAACTGAGAGTAATAATTTACGTGGGACTCCTTTGTCATGTGCACAAGAATTGTAAAATTATGACAGAAGATAGTATAAATGCTCGATTTTAAATATAATAAATTACAGACATACATAGTTATTTCCATAACTGAATATTTGTCTCATATACACTTGGGTTAACATATTACTTCCATTCCAAAAAGATTTAAGTAAAGGTCATTAGAAAGAACATAATTTTAAGCTGAGATATACAAGAAATTGTCTTTTGATAAAATATAAATTGTACAACTCTAAGTAAAAAGTGAAAAATTGGGAGATAGAGTGGTGGCACAGAGGTAGGGCATTTGCCTTGCAGGTGGCTGACCCAGGATGCATTTGGGTTCGATCCCAAGCATCCCATATGGTCCCCCAAGCAAGAAGTGATTTCTGAGTGCAGAGCAGGAGTAACCCCTGAGCCCTGCTTGGTGTGAACCAAAAACAAAAAGTACATAAATATAAACAAATAAAAAGTGAAAAATTTATTGACATATGAAGGATATATCTTCGCTATGATTTACAACTTGGCAGTAAGGGACAATTTTTTATCAAGAGTGGAAAAACTGTTACTTATTCCCCTAAAATTTGAGTTAGCTCCAAATTAACAAATTTATTTGAAAGAAAGATACATCTTATTTAACTATAAATTTATAAAATTTATACTATAAATATATTTAAACATACTTTATGAAAAGTGATTAATACAACTGTAATCTAAATATATATTCTTATATATTCTACAATGATGCCATACATGTAATTTGAGAAAATTATTCCTTTCTCTTTATTATATATATCTTACTATAATTAATACTTAAGTTTGATATTATTTAATAACTTTAACATATTTTTAAACAGATATAATTTTTAAAAGAATATTAAGAGCTGTAACTCAGAAAGTGGGAATAGCTGTTAACAGTCTATTTTAGTCACTTTAACATTCTTTGATAAAAGGATTTACTTCTATAACTAAATAAATTATCATTTTACTTTTTTCAAAGCAATATATGTAACATAATAAAAATTAGCAATTAATTCCTATAGAAAATCTCTAAAAGCAACTCAAATATTAACTAATGCAGGTAAATTAATTTAATATAAAATTCTTAAAGATTTTACATTAATGACATTATATAAATATATATTCTTAAATTTAAATGTCCATAAGTATATCATAATGAGCAAGGTAATAAGGTCATTATGAAAATTAAAATAATTAAAATGACATGAATAAAGTGCTCATTATTACACTAAATACTATAGTCTAAAAGAGATTATAGAACTGCTCTGAAAGGCACATTTCAATTTAAAGAAACATCATTTGAGAAAACTCTAGTAACCTTAGGCAATTCTCTAAAAATCGTTAAAACAATCACCATGATTTATTAGAATATACTTTTTATAGAGAATAATTTTCATAAAAATTCTCTATTATGGTAAAATTGTTATACAGATAGATCAATGATGTAGATGTTAAGGATATGGACTCCAATTCTAAATATCAATGTATCTCATAATGTATCTTATTTATGAAAGGTCTGCCTGCTTTAAGACTTTCCTCAGAAAACAGCAAAATTACAGGCTTGACAAGAGCATCTTACTATTATCAAAAACACTTAATCTAGTGCTGCTGAACTGCTTCATCATATAATTGTATAAAGCATAATGCAATTATACTTATCTATATTATGGTATTGCTTCATTTAACCAAACATATGTGTATTTGTACATAATACATATTAAATTTATCTTAGATGAGCAATAATCCATAAAAAGAAATGAAGCATAAATACATATAATAAAATAGAAAAATCTAATTCTGAAATGTTTGCAATTTATTACCTTCTACAAAAGTCTTAGCTAGAGACATGATTCTTTTAGTGGTTCTGTGGAGTTATGGGGACATAGACCAATGAAGAGAGAAGAGCAAGTTTAATTTTCTTGGTAGTGTAATGATGTCTTCATGGCTCATGTTTGGTAAAAGTTAGATGTGGATAACTTGGCAAGGAAAATTAATTTAAAACTATTAATGCTAGTTTAAAATAATGCACAAATATTTGAATAAAGATAAAGTGTGTGAAACCAGCAAGTATAGCTCTGGGCAGTGGCCAGAATTTGGGGGGGGGAAGATACCCCTTGAAATTGAGTATTTTTATGAGAACCTGGCCACAGAAGCTTGTGGGCTGTGGCAGAGTTTATACCTAAAAATCACTAGTTTGAGTCAAGCTGAGATGTGTGAGTTTAGCAAGAATGAGGCTGCTCTGCCTCATTCATGGTTACCCATGTTTTAGTCAAAGAGCTGTACCAAACTACATAAAATCTGTTCCACACTACACACTACTAATGTCACAATGGAAAAGCTAAGCAAAACCCCACGCACTGTGACTTGAGATGCTAATTATGAAGACCCAACCAAAATTAGTCATGTACATAAACTCTCTGATCAGAATTTTAGACAGAAAATGTTAAGGATTTTAAGAACTCAAAAAAGCCTTTAAACTGACAGAGTATAAAACTCAAGAGGATATAAAAGTAGAATAATAAAACTTCAATAAGAAATATAGGACTAAAAAAACATAATAGGTGAAATGAATGTCTCACTAGAAAGCCTCACCAGCATAACAACAGCCTTTGAGGACAGAATCAGTGATATAGAAGACTAGCTTCACAACAGCTCCATAAAACAAAATACAGTGGAAAATTTCTCAAAGAAAGAAAAGACAACAATAAATCTCTGGTATAAACTCAATTCAAACAACATAAGAATTGTTGGAATCTTGGAGAATCAGGAAAAAAAAACATGAAGAATCAACATTCAAGGACATCATTGCTGAGAAATTCTCAGAACTAAAGAGTGTATGCAACCACATCCTGGATGCTTGATGAGTACCAGCTAAAAGAGAGTCAAAGAATAGCACCCTAAGGCACATATTAGTCACAAGAATAAAAAACTGAAATACTGAATAAAATACTGAAAGCAACAAGATCAAAAATAAAATAATATAAAAGAGTCAACCTTTTATGATTTACAGCATATTTATCACAAGCAAGTCTCAAGGCCTGAAGGCAGTGGTGGGATATAATGAAAAAACTAAATGAAATGAGTTCTTCACTGAGGATACTTCACTGAGGCAAACTTTCATGTAGAGAGAAATGTAATAAAATGAATAATAAGTGAAAAGGACAAGTCTGCTACAGATACAACAGAAATTCAAAGGTTGATCAAAGATTATTTTGGAAAATTTTTTACAACAAAACAAGAGAAGCTAGATGAAATGAATATCTTTTTGAATTTTTATAACCTCACAAATTTGAACCAATGCTATCTGTAATATCTGAACAGACATTCATTATTGGGGAAATTGAAATTAAAAACAAAAGCCCAGACCCAGATGTATTACTTAGGGAATTATTTTACACCTTTCAAGATTACTTACCGTCAAGCCTTTTTAGGTTTTTCTAGAAAATCGAAGATACAGAAACAATCCCAATTGATTTATATGAAGCTTAATCACCCTGTTAGCAAAAACAGACAGTAATGCTACAAAAAAGAGAACTATAGGCAAATATTCTTGATTAACAAAGATGAAAGATTCTCAACAAAATTCTAAATAATAGTCATCAATGACTCATCAAGAAATTAATAAACCATAACCAAATATTATTCATTTTAGATATGCAAGGATAGTTTAATATATGTGATTGTAATCAATGTGATACACCATATAAACAAAATAAAAATTATATGATTATAACAAATACAGAAAAACATTTGATGAAGTCCAACACCCATTCATTAAAAACTATCATCAAGATTGGAACGAAAAGAACTATTCTCAATATACTCAAGGCCATTTACCACAAGCCCATGGCAAATATAATACTCAATGGGGAAAAATCAAAGACTTTCCTCTAAGATAAGACACAGACACATCTTGCCTCCTCTCATCACTTTTATTTAATATAGTACTATAAGTATTTGCTATAGCAATAGGGAAAAAAATCAAGGGCATTTAGATATAAAATGAAAATAAAATCAAGCTCTCATTTTTTAGTAATATAATGCTATATTTAGAAAGTCCTAAAAACCTATAAAAGTTTCTAGAAATAATATATTTGTATAATTAAGAGGCTGGATAAAAGCTTAACACCTCATGGGGCCAGAATGATAGCAAAGTGGTAGGGCATTTTTCTTGGATGCAGCTGACCCAGGATGAACCTCAGTTTGATCCCTGGCATCTCATATGATTCTCCAAGCTAGGACCAATTTATGAGCTAATAACCAGTAGTAACCCCTGAGCATCACTGGGAGTAGCCCAAAACAAAGAAAAACAAACCAGCAAAAAACACTTAACACCCGGGGAAAAAAATCTTAACATCCATGGCTTGTTTTTGTTTTTGTTTTATAAAAATAACAAAAGAGAAAAAAGAAACATTAAAGTAAAAACAATACATTTACTATTGTGCCTCATAAAATCAAGTACTTTGAATTCAACTTAACTAAAGAGGTGAAATAACTTAACAAAAGAAAAAACTATAAAAAATGCTTTAAGGACACAAGAAAATGAAATAATATACCCTCTTCATGGATTAACATAGTTAAAATGGCCATATTTCCAAAATCATAATTCAGTCTCTCTAAGGATAGCATGACTTTTTTAAAGAAGTAGATCAAACACTCCTGAAATTAATTTGAACAATAAATGCCCACAAATAGCTAAAGCAAGTCTTGGGATAAATATAACTGGATGCGGGGCCGGTGAGGTGGCGCTAGAGGTAAGGTGTCTGCCTTGCAAGGGCTAGCCAAGGAAGGACCGCGGTTCGATCTCCCGGCGTCCCATATGGTCCCCCCAAGCCTGGGCAATTTCTGAACACTTATCCAGGAGTAACCCCTGAGCATCAAACGGGTGTGGCCTGAAAAAACAAAACAAAACAAAAGAAAAGATAACTGGATGCATCATTTTCTCCAACTATAAATGGTACTCTAAAGCAATAGCCTTTAAAATTAGCATGGTATTGGAGCAAAGACTGACCCTCTGGAATGGACTTAAGTATTCTGATACTAAACTTCATGTATAAAATCAGTTAATTTTTGTTAAATAGGGCAATCCAAAGAAATACAAAGTCTATTAAGAAATCCTCTTCAACAGTGATTTTGGGAAAATTAGTCAACTACACAAAAGAAAATTAATTCAAATCTTCCTTAAACATCATGCACAAAATTTAAGTCAAAATATATTAAAGACCTTGATATCATACCTGAAACCATACATAGAGGCACATAGAGGAAAATATAAGCAAAACACTCCATGAAATTGAGATTACAGGCATCTTCAAGGAAGAAACACCACTGCCTAACCAAGTTAGAACATAGATAAACAAATGGGACTACATTAAACTGAGAAGCTTCTTCACTTCAAATGAAACAGGGACTAAGAGCCAAAGGCTACTCACTGATTGGTAGAAACTATTCACCCAAAATTCATCTGATAAAAGGGTAATATCTAAGATATGCAAGATGCTGACAGAAATTAATAAGAAAAATATCTCTCCCCATCAAAAAATGGGGAGGAGAAATGAACAACTTCCTCAAGGAAGAAATATAAATAGCCAAAAGGCACAAGAAAAAATGCTCCACATCACTAATTATCAGGGATTTCCAAAAGAAAACAAAAATGAGGTATCATTTGACAGTACAGATAATATTACACATTACAAAGAACAAGAACAACTAGTGCTGGACATCAGAAGAAAGAGACTCTCACTCACTACTGGTGGGCATGCCACCAGTATCTAACCTTTCTGGAAAACAACATGGTTATTCCTCAAAGAAATGAAAATTGAGCTCCCATATGATTCAGTAATACCACTCCTAGAGATATACATTTTGTGATTGAAGCCCAACAATGAATAATTTTTAACACAGTGCTTAAAAAAAGCAATAAATAAGAAAATAAAAATTAATAAATAAAAATTCGCTTTCATTTGATCAGCACCAGAAACTTTTTCATCATCAACCACAAACAAATGTTTTTTTATATCTGATTTTGCCAAGCTATGTCATGAGCTCCTAATTTCAGTAATTATTTTAAATGAACTTAAAAGAAACTTTGTTTACAATATTAGTTTTAAAGATGGTGAAGTCCAATAGGATCCTGGGTTGTCCTCTTGGCAAATTTTTGCAATGGACAGATGGTTTTTCATTATCTATCACATAGAAATACACGGGTGGTGACTGAATTTGGTGTGGATGCTTATTCATCTGTAAGAAAATAATTTCTTCTTGGCCACTCAACATCTTAAATATTTTCTGGGCATCTGTGACAACATCTGCCTAAAACAACATGTTAATATGTATAGTTTGCTAGGAAGATATATTCCATGTTATGTCTTCCCAAAGGCAAAAAATTCATCTGAGCATAAAGTTGAATTTATAAAATTTACTTTGAGAAATAACTCTCTAAATTTATTCCTTTTTTACATAAAGTGTTAAGTCATATTTGGGGTTTATTTTGCTTTGATAGCATATGTTTCTAACAATTAACTTGAAAAAAAAATCATTTCTCTTTGAAATCACTTCTAAATGCTGAATTAGTTTACCAGCATGTTTGCTCGTTTAAGTTTTATTCTTAGTGGATAGCAAAAATCTTGAATGAATTACCAATTTTCATATTGTAAACATTTTGAAACTATATACAGGTTGTGCTTATTGTAAGCAGGAAAAGAATGATTAAGTTTAATTATATTATTTGATAAATGTGACTTGTAGAATTTTTGTAATTTTGTACACTAACTTTAGTTGTTGTTTGCTTGTTTTTTTAATTTTTAAGTGTTTCAGCTAGGTTGAAGATTTGATCTCCATTCAATTTTCTGTTATTCTCATTCTTATAGTAACTTTTGAAATA